>NW_027202603.1:0-193195 GCF_024711535.1 Dipodomys merriami | reverse complement strand
TTCTTATCTTTTAAAAATATGCACACATAAGTGCTTTGCTTTTTGTTTGTGCTGGGAATAAAACTCAGTTGCTTGGCAAGCACTATCTATCTATCTATCTATCTATCTATCTATCTATCTATCTATCTATCTATCTATCTATCTATCTATCTATCTGTCAGTTGTGGGGCTTGAACTCTGGGTCTGGGTGCTGTCCCTGAACTCTTCAGCTCAAGGCTAGCACTGTATCATGTGAGCCATTGTACCACTTCTGGTTTTCTGGTGGTTTTATTGGAGATAAGAGTTTCATGGCCTTTCTTGTCCGGGCTTGCTTTGATTGGTGATCCTCACATCTCAGCCTCCTGAGTAGCTGAGTAGCTACCAGCGCCCAGCTAGGCAAGCACTATCCCTCTTTTCTTTTTAATTCTGATCAGAAATCTCAAACTGCTTTTCATAAATAAATACATAAATAAATCACAAACTGCTTTTCATACATAAATAGCATACACATTATTATACTGCTGAACCAAATTACAAAAGAGATTCAGAGACAAAGGTATAGTAGAGGGTGCATAATTTTTTCTTAAGGATTTGACAATGAAGTGTGTTTTTATTCTCTTCCTCTGAAAACTTGCATGGAGAAATTAAACCAAGGAAAAGTAATAAAACTTATAGGCCTCAGGGGTCTCAAAGGAAAAACAGAATAAAATCAGGTATCCACTAATATGCTCAGACATTGCACACTTAGTGGTCCTGAATCAAAAATTAAGAATGGTTTCTAAAGGGATGGGGAAAATATCCACTACCCTTTACAAATTTAAATAGAGGGCAGCAGACATGCTTTACACTCCAAAACTATGGTAGCTGTCATTCTCAATGTGATCAAGGTAAATGTAGTATGGAGATGTTCTAAACACAGCTACGATTCAGCAAATCTTAAAACACACTAAAACCATGATTTCATTGAAGGAAAATGCACAAATAGGGATTTTGAGGGTTTTTTTTTTTCATTTGAAGGTAATCTTAATGCTATTAAATTCACAAATATGCTAATTTAAATACCCAATCCTATGTATCTAAAACACACAATGCATACATGCAAGTATCTATTCTCTCCACATGTCAGCGCCCATTCGTATCATGGTTTGGAAATGAGGAGAATAGATTCCCCTTAAACTGCAAGTCAGTAGGTGTTCCTTTACAGTTAACTTTAGCAAAATTCATACAAAATAGTGATTAACAATGATCTTTACTTGTTAACTCACAAGGAAACACCTTCAAAACTGCATTTCGTTAAAGTTTCTGTACTAAAATGTAGAAAAACTGAACTACACAAATATTGAAAAGTTAAAAATTCCTTAATTTTTTATTCCTGGTACCACTACCACAATTCACAGGGCAATATAGCTGATGTAATGAAAAGACAAAGACAAAGCTACAACAGATAAAAGACCTCAGGAATATACATCTAATTGACACTATGTTGCATGAATCAATAGCTGCACTTTTTGCAAACTGTGGTTATGACAGTCCTGAACAAGAAGGGTTTCCTGTTTAAGCTGCAGTAACTTTTCTGACTATGGATCATTGTTCCTTCTGTGGCAGATTTTTACAGTTCCTTTAATGCATTTGGGACGACTGTCTCAAAATAAACTGCAGCTTTCCTGACAACTCCTCGCTCTCTCTCTCCTGCTAAGAACTGTAGCCTTTTTTTCTGTTGTTTTAAAATCTTCTACTACCATATCCACCACTTCCACCACCAGATCCATAACCACCACCATATGGACTGCCAGAGCTTCTTCCACCAAAACTGTCCCCTTTCATGGGTCCATAATTTGATTGCTGTTGTCCACTGTAATTTCCAAAATCATTATAGTTACCACCACCAAAATTTCCTCCTTCATTGTAACCATCATATCCTCCTCCACCACCCCCATATCCTCCACCTTGGTTTCCATAACCTGGTCCACCACCACCATAGCCTCCTCTACTACTATAACCAGGACGGCCACCATAGTTGCCACCATCACCTCCAAATACATTGTATCCACCATCACCTCCTCCATAGCTACCTCTGCTGCCACCACCTCCACCACCATAGCCTCTTCTTCCACCAAAGTTTCCATCACATCCAAAATTATCTCCACCACCTCCAAAGTTTCCTCCACGACCCATAATGTTGCCAGATCCACCTCTACGACCTCTTTGTGATCCAGCAGACTGCATCTCTTGTTTAGAAAGGGCCTTTTATACTTCACAATAATGCCCATTAATAGTGTGGTATTTCTGAACAACAATTTTATCAACTGTATCATGATCATCAAAAGTTACAAAAGCAAATCCTCTCTTTTTTCCACTCTGCCGGTCTTCCATAACTTCTATGGTTTCAATCTTGCCATATTTTTCAAAGTAGTCTCTCAAATTATATTCTTCTGTATCTTCTTTAATACCACCAACAAAAATTTTCTTCACTGTTAGATGGGCTCCTGGCTTCACAGAATCCTCTCTAGAAACCTCTCTCTTTGGTTCCACAACACGTCCATCAACCTTGTGGGGTCTAGCACACATGGCTGCATCATCTCTTCAACACAAGAATAAGTCACAAAACCGAAGCCCCTGGAACGTTTTGTCTGAGGATCTCTCATTAACACACAATCTGTGAGTGTGCCCCATTTCTCAGAATGTTCTCTTAAACTATCATCTTTAGTTTTGAAGCTCAGACCACTAATAAACAGCTTCCGCAGCTGCTCTGGTTCCTTTGGATCATGGCCTTCCTCCCCCCAGTGACAGCAGCGACGGCCAGAGTCGGGCTGGGGGCGACCCGGGCGGCGGTTTTACCTCCATTTTGAGATCGGACCGGCCTCTTCCAACTCGAGTTCAATATGATACCGAGAGGAAGAGGCCAAGGGTGCATAATTTTGAAACGTATTTTGAAAGGGTATAAATTTGATTGAAAGAGATGGTTTGCAGCTATGAAAATTGAACAAGGAAGCATGTTGAAATTGTTTTGGGAAGGTAGGAAGGGGAGAAGGGGGAAAGGAAATTGATATAAGGGGTGAGATTGATTGGGACAAATTTTAAACATGTCTGGAAATGTAGCAGGTGTGAGCAACTGGTACCCTGCTCCTTTTTATTTGTATATGAAATTACTCTCCCTTCAAGAATGCTGATACAGTTAATTCCCCTTATTTGTTTGTATGAGCTTTCTTCTTTTATGTATGTATGGTACCAGGGTTTGAGCCTAGGGCGTAAGGTTTGCAAAGTGGTGCTCTATGGCTTAAGCCACAACCCAGCACTGATGCATGTAATTTTAAAGACATTTTTACATGTAGCTATTACAGCCTTGACACTGAAGACTTTACCTGCTCATGGAGAGTTCTCCATTAGACCTCCCTTGTACTGGATCCTCTTTATACATTCGTGTTCCGTAGAAATACCAGTAGAGTGCCCCTGAATTGTCTTCCCCTAGAGGTTCTACACGGAGACTGTCTGCATCCAGACCCTTAGCAGAAAAGGAAGGAGGGTTGGGGAAAACAATGAACTAAATAAATGGAAGAAAACTTCAATACACGAACCTATCACCTGTTTCAAAATGCCAAGTACAGGATATCATTTTTCCATCTGGGCAGATAAAACACAGAATGGGATGGGGGTACCTTCTTTGAAGAACAAGATATAGAAATGCTTGAAATGTTCCCTACCCCAACCACGGCTCCCACCCGTCCAAAAACGGAGAATTACAATGAATGGTCTGACTACCTGGCTTAGATTTACTTTATACGTACACAAAAGGTAGTGGGTAGGATAAGATGCTCTAAGGTTCTGTCCCATGTAATCCACTATGGCAGCTCAGTCAGAACCCACAGCAACATTCTGCTCCAGCTGAGACTCCCAATTTACCCCAGGGCCTGACCTAGGCTGGAGTCCTGAACGAAGACTACTTCTAAATGACATGACCAAGAAAGGACTAGAAGTCATCACCAGGTCTAATCCTCTATGATCCGGACACCTGCCAGCCGGGCATCCGTGGCTCATGTCTGTCATCCCAGCTACTCAGGAGGCTGAGGTCTGAGGATCACGACTCAAAGCCTGCCCAGGCAGGAAAGGCCATGAGCCTCTTTATCTCCAATTAACGACCAAAAAGCCAGAAGTGGAACTGTGGCTCAAGTAGTAAAGCATTAACCTTGAGCAAAACAAAAACAAAACAAAAAAGGCTCAGGGACAATGTCCAGGCCCTAGTTCAAATTCCTACCACACCCCCCCTAAAAAGGTCCAAGAGCTCTTACGTCTAACTAACCACTAAGTGATAGAAGCAGCACTGTGGCTCAAGTGGTAGAGAACTAGCCTTGAGCAAAAAAGCTCAGGGACAGTGTCTAGGCTCTGATTTCAAAGCTCCATTCTCAACTACTGGGTTTTTACTGCACTAGAGAATGGGCTTTCAGGGAAGCACCTTGAGTAGATCGAAGACATCATCTGCATCAAGCCGGTAATCACAGAGGCGGTGCAGAATCTCCACACGGGTACGGAAGAGGCAGGTCTTGGAAACTGTCTTCTCTCAGGGGGTTGGGTTTCCCCTCCTCAAGCTCCCAGCGATAGTTGATAATGTCTTCCAGGTAGCTGTGGAATGTCTGAGGCCTATCCATAAGGCCCAGACAAAAATACATGAATGTACACAAAGCTGTGGCTTGAGAGCTGACAAACTTATCAACGGCAACAAGGAGGATCTGACGGTCTTGGCTGCTTTATGTATTAGACCAACTACATGAAGTTCCAAAGAAGATAAACGTGTCCTAAGAGCTCCCCACGGAGAACTCTTAAAACACTGGCAGCAGCACACGCAAGTCAACAGCAAACTACGAAGTGGAGACAACTGTCTAATCTTTTGCTCATCCTATTTATTTATTTATGCATGCATGCGTGCATGCGTACATGTGTACATGCCAGGCCTGGGGATTGAAATCAGGGCCTAGGCATGGTCCCGGAACAACTTCTGCTCAAGGGTAGTGCTCTACCACTTGAGCCACAGTGCCATTTCTGGCCTTTTCTGTGTATGTGGTACTAAGGAATCGAAATGCATGCTAGGCAAGCACTCTACAACTGAGCCACATTCCCAGCCTCCATATACTCTTAAAGATCCATTTTCTCTTTACTTTCCTATTCAAAATATTAGGAAAGACCACTGACTCTAAGTCAGTATTGCGTGAATAAAGAGACAAAGACCTACTTGAAGTTACCTGTTTCTTATAGCAAAGAAACCAAGACAGAACAGTAGAAAGAGAATGAAAACAAGGATGAGTCAACTGCTTTCTAACACCCAAGGTTAGCCCCTTGATAGAAGTCAGCAAAGAGCTCTTCAGCCAGCTTCAGACAGAAGACACCTCCCTTCTATTGGCCAGCCCACAGACAGAGGCAGAGGGCTGGGGTACTGACTGCTTTTAAGGGTCAGCGGGCTGGAACTGGCAGAATTCATGACTAGGCAAAGCAACTGATTTAACAGCTGCAATGTGTTTGGGATATCATAGAAAACAGGCAGCTACTGACCTCTTAGAAGCACATGTCAGGGACATGAAAAGGTGTCCAGTCTCCTTACTAAGGAAAAGAACCATACATAATGCAGACTAAGTGAAAAGTAGAATCGCCTCATTCCACACGCTTCAAGCATTTGTGAGGCTTAACTAATGCATGCACATGATTGATGAGGCAATATTTAGCAGGAGTTCTTGTAAATCAGCAAGTGAAGAGGTTGTATAAGATAATCTGAGGCCTGGGGTAGAGCGCAGCAGTGCACCATCCCCAGTACTGGAGCCACAGCCACTGACTGACAGTGTCTATCCTTTATTTGTGTGGGTAGATGTGAATCCTGAGGCTTGAACTCAGGACCTGGGGGTGCTGTCCTTGAGCTTTTTTGCTCAAAGCTAGGGCTCTACCACTTGATCCACAGTTCCACTTCTGGTACTTTTACTTGTTAATTGGAGATACAGAGTTTCATAGGTTCCTGCCTAGGCTGGATTGATCTGCAGATCTCAGACTCCTGAGTTACAGGTACCCAGATTGAAAGTGTTTCTTCTTTAAGATCACAGAACCTAGGCCAAAATAGCTAACAGATCTTTTGTTTTGTTTTGGACAGGACTTTACAATGTAGCTAAGCCTGTGGATGAAATCTGAGGATCATGGTTCAAAGCCAGCCCAACAGACAACCTGAGATTCTTATCTAAAACAAAACAAAACAAAAACAGCAAAAAAAATCCTAGATGGAGGTATGTCTCAAGGCATACAGCACCAGCTGTGAGCTAATCTTAGGACCAACTCAAAAAATACTGAAATTGGAATTTTGCAATGATAAATGGGGTGATTTGACAAGAATACCTAGAGAAGTTCTATAAACACCTAACAACAAGACATCACACAGGTGCTGTCCCGAGCTACATCACATGGCTGAGATGACCTGGGATGACCATGGTTTGAGGCCAGCCAAGCAACAAACACAGCATTGGGCATTCCATGCCTGTCATCCCAATTCTGAGGAAGGCTAAGATCTGGAACAGCAGGGCTCCAAATCAAGACAGCCAAAGGAAAAAAATCCTGGGACTTCTTATCTCGGCAGAAAATGCTAGCCCTAAATGCAGCGAGAAGACAACTTATAAGAAGCTAAATCTGGAAAAATCATTAAAAAAAAAAAAAAGCATGTGAAAATGATACTTTTGTAGTATCACTGATTTCGCACACAGAAAAAAAATGTGAAATATATAGGAAAAAATATATTACATTGACTTGAACTAAATGAAACTTTTTTTGGAGGGAGGGAGGTCATGGGGCTTTAACTCAAGAGACTGGGCACTGTCCCTGGGGTCTTTCACTCAAGGCTAGCACTCAAAGCTAGTTCTCTATCACTTGGAGCCACAAAGCCTCTTTTGATTTTCTGGTAGTTAACTGGAGAGATGAGTCTTATGACTTTCCTGCCAGAGCTGGCTTTGAACCACAACCCTCAGATCTCAGCCTCCTGAGTAGCTTGGATTACAGGTGTGAGCCATCAGTGCCTAGCTAAATAAAAACTCTTGTTCTTTAAAAACATAAATGGAAAATACACACTAGGAGCAAATATTTACACTTTGACATTGTATGTCTAACAAGGGACTTACATCCAGACTGCATAAAAAATCTAAACAGTTCCATCTACAAACTAGTAAATACCCCTAACTGAACATAAGTAATCAAAAGATGTGAGTAAACGTTTCACCAAGAAGAGATGTACAAATGAACAAGAACGATGTCCAACATTCCTGGTCATTGGGAAAATACAAATTAAAATGAGAGTGAGTTACTACCTTAAAGACAAGAGAATCGGTGAAATTAAAAGAGCAAATGTTGGTAAAGATATAGAGCAAGCAACTAGACTTCTCCTATTTCACTAGTAGAAATATAAAATGTCACAACCACTTTGGAAAAAGAGTTTGGCAGTTTCTTGACGTTAAACATACCATTACCATAAGATTCAGAAATTCTCAAAATAAATGAAAATACATTTACAGCAACATTTGCATGCAAATACTCACAGTAGCTTTATTCTAACAACCTCAAAAGCAACACACATCCCTATCAACACATGGAAAGGATAAACAGCTTGCAATTTATTTTTCACTAGATACAATTTAATCCTTCACTTGGCCAAAATGAACAAATTGATACAAACAGCAATCCCAAAGAATTCTGCAGACATTGCACTGAATGAAAGAAGCTGGACTTGATAGTGTGTTGTCCCATTAGCACAAATTCTACAACACTACCACAAGGTATCTTAGTAAAACTGAGGCCACTGACAGCCAGACCAGTTTACATGGGAGAGCAACTACAAAGACAACTTTCTGGGAAGATGGAAATGTTCTGTTTCTGAGCAGAATGATGACTACATGGCACATTCATTTGTTCAAATCCATTGGCCTGCCAGGTGCCAGTGGCTCACATCTGTAATCCTAGCTATTCAGGAGGCTGAGATAAGAGGCTCCTAGTTCTAAGCCAGTCCTGGCAGAAAAAGTCTATGAGACTCCTATTTCCAATTAACCACCAGAAAGCCAGATGTGGAGCTGTGGTTCAAATGATAGGCAGCTTTGAGCAAAAAAAGCCAAAGGACAGTACCCAGGCCTTAGTTCAAGCCCCCAAACCAGTACACAGACCCAGTCATGCGCACAAACAGAAGTGGCCTGTATGCTGAAGATACGTGATTTTACTGCATGATGTCACAAGTTCAAATAAACACATTTAGCAGGAGCACTGTATTTCCAAACAGTTAATGTTTAAAGGACAAACTTTCAGTACTAGATTTTGTTTTTGAAAGCAAAGCAAAAAAAAAAAAAAAAAAAACAAAGAAAGTGGGGTTGGGAATGTGGTTCAGTGGTACAGTGCTTGCCTAGCATGAATAAAGCCCTGGGTTCAATTCCTCAGTACCACACACACAGTAAAAGTTGGAAGTGGCATCATGGCTCAGTGATAGAGTGCTAGCCTTGAGCAAAAGAAGCTCAGGGACAGTGCCCAGGCCCTGAGTTCAAGCCCCAGGACTGGCAAAACAAAAACAACAAAAACACCCCTGTGTATAATAGAGAAGAAAATGGAAAAAGAAACCCCAGCAAGAGTGAACAGAAGAACCCAGGTGCTTATCATCAACCTTGGGGAACAGAAGATAGGCAATATTCTACTACTAGCAGAACTTGGGCGTGCTCCAGAGCCGTTGGCTCCTACGACTCTGAAATCATGTAACCTCAGACCCCTGCTCTACAAGTGCAAGTGCTGGACCCACACAGTTCAGATAACCCCAATCACCCATCAATGTGAACATGACACTCTCCCTGCCCAAGAGACAGAACAGCGCTCCTGAATTGTGTGAGGCAGGCTGTCAACTGCTTTGTACATTTTGTCCATTTACATGTATCCTCAGTTTTCCTTCTTTTGTACTTATAAAAATACATCTCTGATAATGCTTTCACAACTTGTGCTGATTGCTCGACCTTTTCACCTGTCGTGTGTAACAGCTGGGGCGGGTCTGCTCCCGGTTCTCAGGGGCACGGGCCTCAGGACATGGGCATGGCACGGCCCTGCACCCCAGCAAAGCCAAGGAGCTTCGGAGAGTCCACAAGGGCCCAGAGAACCATGAGACCCTCCTCAGAATCCAGCGTCTCTACTTTGGGGAGTGTTTATTTGTGCATCAAGAGGAAATAAACAGACCCAGGGCCTCATGCATGCTAGGCAGGGGCTCTACAAAAGGGAAGGCTAACAAATGTCAGGGCTCTTTTCCAAAAATAAGGGAAAGGTGAGGTGCAGTGGCACATACTTGTAGTCCAGATATCCAGAAGGGTGAGAACTTCAAGGAGAACCCCTTGAACCCAGGAGTTCTAGATTAGCCTGTACAACACAGGCTCCAAAGACAACCACCACCAAGAAAACAGATCTCAGAACAAAACAGTTTTGTTAACATTGATCAAATTTACTTGCTAGTGCCTTCACAGACACTAGAGAGCTATTTATTTGGCAGTTATAACGGCATCAGAGAGCCCAGAGGCACCAAGTAAATTATGCTATTGCTACCAGGTTATGTGGACAACAGAAGACACAATTGCAAGAAATATAGAAAACTCTTATCGTTTTGTTGGCGGTATTTCACCAGTATTTCAAACAAAAATCAGAAATAGGCACAAGCAAGAGACAAAAATTCTACACTTGAGTGGCAGCTGGTGTAGCTACAAGTAAATGATAACAGATTTGTGAAAAGCAAACTCAACCATCACAGTAAAGGATGAGCAGGGGCTGGGAAGGTGGCTCAGTGCTAGAGCGCTTGCTTTGCATGCATGAGGCCCTGGGTTCAATTCCTCAGCACCACATAAGCAAAAAGAAAAAAGCTGGAAGTGGCGCTGTGGCTCATGTGGTAGAGCTCTAGCCTTGAGCTGAAGAGCTGAGGGATAGCACCCAGGCCTGGAGTTCAGGCCCCATGACCGGACCTCCCCTCCCCCCCCAAAAAAGAAAGCACAGACACAGAGCCTGGGAGCTCATTTGCATATTATGCATTAGGGTATACTGTCTTATATGGACTAGGGGTAGATGCTATGATTGGCTAGCTATCCCTGTGCGATAAATATGTGCTAAGAGCACAGTTAGTAGTTACTCACTTTGATATCCCTTCGCTGATGGCAGCCCTGAAGCAAGCAGGCAATCTGATCGCTAATAAACTCCACATCATCTCTGTGAAGAGCTGCCTCTAACTCCTGAGAGAGAAGAGGAAAGAGAGAGATTAAATACTGAGAGTTCTTAAAATCTACACTACCACCAAAAACACAGAGCCCAAGCAACAGAAAATGGCTGGTCAATGAAGCAAAGGGTTTGCTGCCATTTTCCCTCTTCCCCCAGTTACTGCTGCAAGAGGAGCAATGAGAGCTTTCAGGTTTTTCCTGGAGTTTCTCTTACTGCCCCTACCATCCCTCCCATTCCTTTTGTCTACACTCTGGAAGACATACCCACAGTTCTTGGGGAGGGTTGGGGAAGACAGTAATGGGGGGCAGGGACTGAAATCAGGGTCTTGCACCTGCTAGACCTGTATTCTAACACTTGAAGCCCAGTGTGTGTGTGTGTGTGTGTGTGTGTGTGTGTGTGTGTGTGTGTGTGTGTGTGTGTGTGTGTGTGTGTGTGTGTGTGTGTGCGGGCGTGTGTATGTGCGTGTGTGTGTTGATCCTAGGGCTTGAACTTAGGGACTGAGAGCTGTACTGAGCTTAATCTGCTCAAAGCTAGCATTCTGTCACTTGAACTCAGCACCACCTCCAGCTATTTCTGAGTAATTTACTGGAGTTGAGTCTTAGGAACTCCCCCGCCCAGGCTGGCTTGGCAGCACAATCCTCAGCTCTCAGCCCCTTTTGCAGCTAGGGTTACAAGTGTGAGCCAAGGGTGCCCGGTTCAGTCTGCTTTTTTCTTGGCTATTTTGGAGATGGAGCTTGGAAACGGTTCCCGGCTGACTACTTACTAACGGCAATCCTCCAGATCTCATCCCAGCCCCATGGCTGTGATACAGGTGCATATTTCTTTTTTGCAAAGCCATGCTAGTTGTATAATCAACTAGTTTGCATATTGTATAGTTTTCTAATTTAGTGGCAAAACAAAATACAGGAGCATTAAATGCTTTATAATCAATTACAAGTACTTTTTGTTATATAACGGTTTCAAAAATAAACCAACTGCAACACTGTATTTTGAACTTAACAGAACTGGGAGGAAGAAATTTGGCAACTTTTACTGTAATGATGCTACTCCTACATGTCTAGAGGAGATTGCTAGAATAAGACGGCTCTTACATCATCTGGAGAGTAATGCCTTGGTGAGATGCATTTGTTTTGCTTACGTTTGCAAACACTCATGTGTACAGTCTAGGGCCTGGAAATCCCTTTTCTGGGCCAACTGTACATCACACAAAGATTTTTTTTTTGGTTGGTCGTGGGGCTTTAACTCTGGGCCTGGGTGCTGTCCCTCAGCTCTTCAGCTCAAGGTGAACGTTCTACCACTTGAGCCACTTCCAGTTTTCTGAGTGGTTTACTTGAGCTAAGAGTGTCATGGACTACTCTCCTGCCTGGGCTGGCTTTGAACCGCAATCCTCAGATCTCAGCCTGCTGAGTAATTAGGATTAAAGGTGTGAGCCACCAGCACCAGGCACAAAGACTTTTCTCTACGGTCTTCCCAGGTGAATTTCACTTTGCCAATCCTCCAATTTCGATGCCTGAACTACAGTAGCTATGTACCCTGCAACACACCTGCCTATGAGTCCCTCCTCTCCCAGAGTACATCAAAAGCACAACTTGCTTGCTCTTAAGTGTGGCTTCCAACTCTGAAGAATAGTAGAGATGGGACCCAGGCCTTTGCACACGCCAAGTACTATTCCACTGATGTAAATTCCCAGCCCCAAAATGTTCATTTTTCATTAGAGGTGCTTAGACTGAACTATGTAATGTCTCCTAGAGTTTATATTATTACTAAATATATTACTGCCTCTGCCAAGTAATTCTAACTACCTAGGAGGCCGAGATCTGAGGACTGAACTTCAAAGCCAGCCCCAGACAGGAGTCCATGAGACTCCAATTAACCACCAAAAAGCCAGGACTGGAGCTACGGCTCAAGTGGCAGAGCACTACACTAGCCTTGAGCAAAAAAAATCTCAAAAAATGACAATGTCCAGACTCTGAGTTCAAATCCTAGGCAAACGTGCACTCGTGCATGTGCGTCTACATACACACACACAGAGGACATACCAAATTAAGTTGTTTTAACAGCCATACTTGAGAACATAAGACAAGAACCAGGAGGGTATTGCTCAAGAGAGGACTGCCAGAAGTCTAACATAGGATATGCGTGATCTCTTAGAGACCAGACTTGAAAAACATTTAATGGTGATTTTATTTTTAAAAAACAATCATGATTTAGAGTAGAATGTAAGATGTGCATTAACTTTTTTGTCTGAGGACAGCTCCTGGGCCTGGCACCTGTAGAGAAGGCTTCAACCACTGAGCTCGCCCCCAGGTTCCCTAAATCAATATGAAGGGGGAACAAAATCATAAATGATCTTCAGTCAACTATTAAGTGAGACAAGAGGCTTCTCAGGCTTCTCCCTGGGAGAAAAGTTTGCTTTCTTATAGGATAAGTACAATAGAAGGATACAGCGTCCGGACTGTTGGATTAGGAGAAACGAACAAGCCCATGCTGTCTTTCAAACAATATTCCAGCCCCTTTACTTGCTTGCCATTTCCCCCCACACCATAGGTCCTAGAATATGGTAAATAACTCAGTACAGTCTGTAGACAAACAGGTTCAAATACAAAACTGCCTTTTAAAACATAATTGTACAATACTATGTTTAATATAACAGAATGCCACCTGGAAATATACTAGGATGGGGGAGAGGCATGCAGGCATGGATGCACAAATGCAGACCTGAGTTAAGAAGATGGTTAAATCATTAGGAGTGACATTATCCAAAAAGAGATGTACTGTACTCCTTACCTGACTTATGTAAATGTGACTGGTCACCCTTGTAACAACAATTTTTTTAAGTTATCATTAAAAATTAGAACCAAACTGGGCCTAGGTGGCTCACACCTGTAATCCTAGCTATTCAGGAGGTTGAGATCTGAGGATCAGGGTTCAAAGCCCGCCTGGGCAGGAAAGCCCATGAGATTTTTATCGCCAGTTGAACCACTAGAAAAACAGGAAGTGGCACTGTGGCTCAAGTGGTAGAGCGCTCACCTTGAGCTGAGGGACAGTGTCCAGGCCCAGAGTTCAAGTCCCATGACCAACCAAAAAAAAGAAAGAAACTTTTGCAAAGGTTGAGAAATATTTTCCTGCCAAAGGTCATATGGCCTTTTATAACATCATTATGGGCCATACAAAGTTATCAGTACAATCAGAGCAGATGCATTCCTGTCTGTCTGTCCCCTCATTTACCAACTGACTTCCTAGGCCTTCAATGGGCCACAGGCCAGACTTTCCCCATCCCTGTTTAAAGAGTGGTTTGAGTTGTGCAAGATGAAAAGCTCTGGAGATGTGTTTGTTTCACAACCATAAAAATACACTACTGAATATAACAATGAAAATAATACAACGGAAATGCACTGGTGGCTAATGGTAATTAATTACTGTACAATGAAAACTTGTTAACAGGAAAAAAGTCATTTTCATGATTTTTCTTTTTTCTTTTGGCTTTTGCTCTACCACTTTAAGCAACAGCTCCACTTTCTGGTTTTTGAGTGGTTCACTAGCGATAAGAATCTCATAGGGGGCTGTGAATGTGGCTTAGTGGTAGAGTGCTCGCCTAGCATGCACGAAGTCCTGTGTTTGATTCCTCAGTACCACATACACAGAAAGAGCCAGCAGCAGAGGTGTGGCTCAAGTGGTATAGCACAAGTCTTGAGCAAAAGAAGCTCAGGGACAGCACCCAGGCTCTGAGTTCAAGCCCCAAGACTGGCAAAACAAAACAAAACAAAACAAAAAAATATATATATATATGGATTTTTCTGCCCGGGCTGGCTTTGAACTGTGATTCTCAAATTTCAACCTCCTGAGTAGCTAGTGTTACAGGTGTGAGCCACCAGCACCCGACTAATGGGTTAACTTTTAATTGTATCAATGATATAAATGTTTTAAAATTGTTACCACAATTAAAAAATATGTTTCACAGCAAGATGTTGTGTGTTCCTCACACGAAGTATGTGGTCTCCAAGGGGTGGTATGGACAAAGAAGGGAGGTAAATACCACCCGTGATACACAAAACAAATGCTGCACTAAGTAATATTACATTTATCTCATCTTCCTCTAGAAAGAGAGCAAAGACTGAGGAGATACCAGTATCACGTTTTTTGATATAAGGAATTTGAATTCTCTTCATACATAAGTCATTGCTTTAAGTACGGATAAAACTGTCTCCAAAGAGAGTCCAGAGATCCAGGTTATTCAAAGCTTTACTACTTAAGGTTTCAACCCAGAACTTAAGTCTTAAACTTAGGCACAAAGGACCCTCCTCCTAAAGACACCCACCCCAAGCTTTTTTTTTTCCTCTTCTCACTTTCTCTCCTTGGGCCTTTTGTATTCTCCTTTCACTGTGCGCATTGAACTGTGAGCATAGAAATCTGAACTTTGCCAAGATGCTTGGGGACAGCAGAGGATGGGGAAAGAAAACAGCAGAAAAGAGTGAAAGGAGCTCCATTCCTACCACAGCTCTGCGGCTTCAGAGGAGCTGCGGAGAGTAACAGGATTTGCCTCTCTTGCAGCTGGTGACACAGCTCATTAGGGAAAAGCCTGCTTAATGTGTGCACATGTACACACACACACACACACACACACACACACACACACACATACACACACACACACACACACACACACACACACACACGAAAACAAATCTCTCTGGACTGAGCAAGGGGCACCCAGACTACCTCTGGGGGAAGGGGAAGAAGACAGTTGTTAGAAAATATGCCCACTAAGGATGAACAACTGCTCACTTTAAAAAGTCCTGCCCGCCTTACAGCCGGATTCCAGACCAAGGACAGTCTAATGACATACAGAACGTGAAATTTCCTTAATATAGCCAGTCACTCAACTGTAGCTTTTCTTAAATAACACTCCAGACACTTTCCCTTTGTAACGCGTACCTATTCCCTGTGTAAGTTTTCTTTAACCTTTTACCAATTTGTTTCTTTTCTTCAACTTCCAAGAATCAATATGCAGATTTATATTGCCACCATTTAGTCACAATAATTCCTTTGAGTTTATTTAGAGGAGGGGGAGGGGGGAAGGAGTAGCTAAGGAATAAAAGTCATGTTGGTTGTATTTGCTTTTGGAGTTGCAAATCTTCCTGATTTGCACAGGACCGAGTACAATGTACATCTAGATGAAAGCCCCGTGTGGGACCAGAACCTCTCATGCACAAAGGCGGGGCAGTGGGCCCCTGAGGGACTCTCGAAGCTGCTGGCCAGAAAGACTGCCTGGAGTGCCGGCTCAGGACACGAGAGGAAAGGCACACCAGCCTCCAGAAGGCACCTAGACTGGCAGCTGATGCTTTCTAACTTGGTACACATGCCCAAAGGCATGTGGCATTCCAATTTGGCAGGAACTTATAAATCAGCAGGAGCAACTGCACTGCCGAGGGGCCTGAAGGCAGCTACGTAACACGTTCAGTGGGCAAACCTTTATCTGCTCAGCCCCCAAAGGCTAGCAGGTCTGTTCTGCTGCTTTGTATGCAGTGACCAGACTCAGCTATGTCACCGGCTACAATGCTGTGGAAACCAAACAGCTCCTTCCCTCAGTGTTGACTATAACTCAAAATCATCAACTGGAAAAATATTAATTACACAATAAATGTGTGAAACTAGAATGATTTTTCTGCAAATGTTTAAATTAGGAATAGTGGCTCCAAAGGTTGTTTAAAAAAGTATTCAAAATTACCTAATCTTCCACACACACACAAAAAAAATACCATGACACAAACAATGCCCAATGACTGAAAAAGCAGGGAGTATGATGCCTACCAGGCTGGGGTGGGAGGCACTAAGCTGGACAAGCATGACTACACAGATGGAAAGGCAGATCCTAGCCAGATCCTTGCCAGGACACATATTGTAGAGAGCTGCGAGAGGCCGCACCTGGAAGATGGCGCCGGCTTCCACCCTCCGCCTTCCCGATGGTGAGTGCTCTCTGTGGTAAACAACTCCTTATATGGCTAAGGCAAAGAATCTGGCTTGCTTCCGTGCACCTGAACCTATTGGCGGTTCCCACGTGGCGTATCAGGGTTGGCTACCCAGCGGGTACTTAAGGCTGTGGGGAATTCTCCCCAGGGTTGGGGTCAGAAGATGAATAAAAGGTCCTGAAAAAACTGCAGAGAGAAGAGCCCGGTGTCGCGTCTTCCTTGCTGGTCAAGGCGGTAGCGACACGTGGCGGCCCGTACGGGGAACTCAGCCATAACCCCAAGGAGGACTCAGAACTCTCTGCGGTCAGGTGGTGCACCGGTAAGTCCCCAGGTAAAAGGGGAATCCGCGACAAAAGTGGGGGTAAGTCCCCAGGTAAAAGGGGAATCCGCCACAAGAGCGGGAAGTAAGTTCCCAGGTAAAAGGGGAATCCGCCACAAGAGCGGGGAGTAAGTTCCCAGGTAAAAGGGGAATCCGCCACAAGAGCGAGGGGGATTTTTGCTCTTCTCGGTAGATAAAGAGAGAGTGAGAACCCGGGGCTAGTCAATATAGTAGCCAAAAGTGTAAGTAAAAGTTTGTTTACCAGCTTTAAATGTTTAAAACATGGGCGCTTCTTCTTCGCACCCAATTTTTTTGGCTCTCAATGAGCTACTGCACTCAAAAAAGTTAAAAATAAAAAAGAGTACTTTAGAGAGATTTTTGAATGAATGTGACATCGTTGCCCCGTGGTTCGCTGTCTCCGGAAGCCTCACGGTGGCCTCTTGGGAGAAACTAGGGAGGGACCTAGATTTTGCCTCTGAACAAGGAACGCTTAAGAGCGGAGTGAGACCAATATGGAAACTGATAAGTGGCTGTCTCGAGGACCAGCGTTGCAGTGAGGCGGTAGAGAATGGTCAGGCCGCCTTAGAAATGCTGCAGGAAGAAAGATCGGAAAGGGCAGACAGCGAAAAGGAGGAGAGCAGGGGGGGCTTATACCCTGATTTTGCCGAACTAGAGACCTCTGAGTCTATAGACTCAGAGGAACTACAATCACTCATAGAACAAATAGAAAAAACAAAGATAAGAAAGAGGAGGAAAGGGAAGGAGAGAGAGGACCCAGATAAAGACGAATGCACGCCCTCCATGCCCCGCCCCACACCTTCGGCCCCTCCGCTCTATGTGGAGGACCTTGGAAGTGGCAGCCCCGGCTGTTCTTTCAGCCCAGGCGTGTGGAAAGCAGTCAGAACCGAGTTACATCTAGCCTGTCCAATATTTCAGGATCCACAGGGACAGCGGTATCATGAACCCTTAGATTTTAAGGTTATAAAATCTTTAGCTGAGTCTGTGCGGACATACGGAATCACAGCCTCCTTTACTGTAGCCCAGGTGGAGGCCCTAAACAGACACTGCATGACACCCGGTGATTGGAGTGGGCCCGCACGAGCTTGTTTGAGCCCAGGTCAGTATTTAGATTGGAAGGCCTTTTTGATTGAATTTGCTAGTGAAGAGGCTGCAGCCAATCAGGCTGCGGGGAACCCAGCTTGGGACAGAGATATGCTGCTTGGACAGGGGAGATTCGCCAATCAGCAGATAGGCTACCCGGTTCAAGTTTATGAACAAATCAATAAAATTGGCATAAAGGCATGGAAGGCCTTACCAAATAAAGGCGAGGTGAGTGGCAATCTCACCAAAATCCTGCAGGGCTCTATGGAGCCGTTTTCGGACTTTGTTGCTCTTATGGTTGAGGCTGCTGGCAGAATTTTTGGTGACCCAGATGCAGCCATGCCATTAATTAAACAGCTTGTTTACGAGCAGTGCACTAAGGAATGCAGAGCCGCCATAACCCCATATAAGAACAGGGGACTAGAAGCATGGATGAAAGTTTGCAGAGAGCTGGGCGGACCACTAACTAATGCTGGATTAACTGCTGCTGTGGTGCAATTAACCCAGAAGAATGGGGCTGGGAAGGTGGCTCAGTGGTAGAGCGCTTGCCTTGCATGCCTGAGACCCTGGGTTCCATTCCTCAGCACCATATAAGCAAAATGAAAAAAGCCGGAAGTGACGCTGTGACTCAAGTGGTAGAGTGCTGGCCTTGAGCTGAAGAGCTGAGGGACAGTGCCCAGGCCCAGAGTTCAGGCCCAGGAAAAAAACCTATTCAAAAAATGCTGCAAATTTGTCTAAACAGTTGTCTAGTTATCTTTTAGGTAATTGAACTGGGGAGTTTGACAGCCTGATGGAACAGCTCACGGTTGCCATTGTCATGGTGAACTCGACCTGAGTGGATGCCGGATTGGCGGAGGGGTTATCTTCATGGATCTCCACTGCTATGAATCATCTTACGGAGGGGGCAGGTTTGGGAGCCCTGACAGGCCTCCTGGTGTTAGCCTCCTTGGTATGTCTATGGTGCATTTGCCAAATTAGAGGTTCTCAGCGTCGCAGTGCAGCCATGATTATCCAAGCCTTTACAGTCATTGGAGCAGGTCAGTCCCCCCAAGCGTGGCTTGCCACCCTAAAACAATGAACACAGATTGCAAAGCCAAAGTACTGCAGTCGAGAGGCATGAGTTTTGCCCTCGAGGAGAGCATGTTTGATTGCACACGGGTTCGATTCGCCTTTTCCCGTCCTTGTGAAAAACGAATCAATGGACAGGCTGAGTCATCCCTAGAGAAGGTACCCTCTGGGAGAAGGCTTGTATGCAGTCCTTGCATTGCACAACAGGGATCAGACCTCTGCTCTCATCTGTGTTCTTTAAACAAAAAAGGGGGAACTGTAGAGAGCTGCGAGAGGCCGCACCTGGAAGATGGTGCCGGCTTCCGCCCTCCGCCTTCCCGATGGCGAGTGCTCTCTGTGGTAAACAACTCCTTATATGGCTAAGGCAAAGAATCTGGCTTGCTTCCGCGCACCTGAACCTATTGGCGGTTCCCACGTGGCGTATCAGGGTTGGCTACCCAGCGGGTACTTAAGGCTGTGGGGAATTCTCCCTGGGGTTGGGGTCAGAAGATGACTAAAAGGTCCTGAATAAACTGCAGATAGAAGAGTCCGGTGTCGCGTCTTCCTTGCTGGTCGAGGCGGTAGCGACAACATATGCTCTGTGCGGGTCCAGTCGGACGCCTGCCTTCAGCAGCCTTCACCAGCCAGCAAAGGTCTCCCATCGGAGCTGATGACTTTCCTGGGTTCCACACCTAAGACAAGAGGTAAAAACGGCACAGCTTCCTGGAGTCATTTGCCTTTTTGTTTTATTGTTGGTGCTTGTTGCTCAGAAACACATTTTCATTTTTTTCCTGCAGTTCTGGGAGGTAGCACGCATAGTAGGTAGATGCTCTAAGATTATTTATCTGTTTAGCCAGTTCTGGGGCTTGAACTCAGGGCCTGGGTGCTGTCCCTGAGCTTCTTTTGCTCAAGGCTAGTGCTCTACCACTTGAACCACAGTGCCACTTCTGGCTTTTTCTGTGTATGCGGTATTGAGGAGTTGAACTCAGGGCTTCAAGCATGCTAGGCAAGCTCTCTACCACTGAGCCACATTCCCAGAGTCATCCTCTCAAATTTTTGACTTTTAAAACAAAGATTGGGGCTGGGTGTCAGGGGCTTAAGCTACTCAGGAGGCTGAGATCTGAGGGTCGTGGTTCAAAGCCAACCTGGGCAGAAAAGTTCCTATGACTTATCTTCCACTAACCACTCAAACACTGGAAGTGGAGCTGTGGCTCAAATTGGTAGAGTGCTAACTTTGGGGGGGGTAGGGTGGGGAACCACCTCAGAGACAGCACCCAAGTCCTGAGTTCAAGCCCCACAAATGACCAAACAAACAAAGCAAAATAAAAAAAAGGCTGACCAAACCCCAAACGTTTATCAATGTTTGGTCTGCATCTGCATCTACGTTTGGTATGCACAGCATATTGTGAGGGACGGCAGGAAGGTGAAGAGAGAGCCCCAGTCCAGTTGTGAGAAGTGATAGGTTGGTTACTAGTGGAGGGATGACAGTGGAACAGGCAATGAGAGATGAAAGGGAAGCATTTCAGAAGTACAGTCAATAGCTTGGCACCTACTTGTAGGTAAAGAAAAAAAAAGACAAGAAAATTTAGGTTGAGTTTTAATTCCATCTAAAAACAGCTAGATAAGTATAAACAAGGAAAAGGCTAGATTGGGGTGGCAGTGATAACAAAGAATTACACTGGAGATAAAAGTCCTCTCAGTATACAGTGAGATGTAATCGTGTAATGTTGTACAGACAGCTATTCACACCCAACTGAACCTCAGCTGTTCATGTCCCAGTCTCTTGTGTAAGAATGAAAATGTACGCAATCAGACGTGCTTCCCACAACTGAGGAAAGGCCTCTACAGTGCCTGGCACGCGCGCACGCGCACACACACACACACACACACAAGCACACAGTGTGTATGTGAAGGATAAAAAGAGAACCTACTCTCACATAACACTGATCAAGAATGAAAGGTTGGGATGGGGGATTCGGCTCAGTGGAAGAACACTTGCCTGGCAAATGTAAGGCCTTGAGTTCTGTCCTCAGCTCTGGGGAAGGAGGGAGGGAGGGAGGGAGGGAGGGGAAGAAAGGAAGAAAGAAAGAAGGAGGGAGGGAGGGCAAGGAGGGAGGAAAGGAAGGAAGGAGAAAGAGGAGGGAAGGAAGGAAGGAAGGAAGGGAGGGAGGGAGGGAGGAAGGGAGGGAGGAAGGGAGGGAGGGAGGGAGGGAGGGAGGGAGGGAAAAGAAAAGAAAGGCAAGGTAAGGCTGGCAATTCAATGGAAGGACACTACAATGTTGGTTCTATCAGAATGCCACTGTGGGGGTGAACAAGGAGCCGGCAGTGGACACAGGCTGACAACAGAAAGGCACTTAGTGACACACAAGTCACCTCCAAGAATGAAATATTAAAAGTGTTTTTGTTTGCATTTGTTATATGCAGGTCCTGGGGCTTAAATTCAAAAGTCTGGGCACGTCTCCAACTTTTTTGCTTAAGACTAGCACTCTACCACTTGAACTACGGCACCACTTCCAGTCGTTTTTGATGGTTAATAGATCTCATGAACTTTGCTTTCCAAACTGGCATCACACCACGATCCTCAGATCTCAGCCTCCTGAGTAGCTAAGGATTATAGGCAAGAGCCACCAGCACCCAGACAAACCATGTTTTAAACTAATAAAACCCTATGCTTAGCTAGGTGCCAGTGGCTCACACACCTGTCATCCTACCTACCCAAGAGGCTGAGATCCTCGGACCTCATTCTGAAGTCGGCCAGAGGCAGGAAAGTCAATGAGATTCTCATCTCCAATAAACTACTCAGCAAAAGCCTGAAGCATCGCTGTGGCTCAAGTGGTAGAGCACCAGCCTTGAGCACAAAGAGACTCAGGGACCACGCCCAGGTCCTGAATTCAAGCCCCAAGACCAGCCCAAAAATACATAAATAAATACTTTTTTTTTAATCCTGTGCTTAAATTCTGGTACTGACCAGTCCCTTCACAGAACAATTGGTCACAGATGTTCACCAAGCAAAAAAACTGGACATTAGTAGCAACCATTCTGAAAAGATGTGTGTGACTGGAGATTCTCAGGAATGCCTGAACTCCAACCAAGAGAAGAGATATGGAATGGTAATGTGAACTAGGAATCACCAGGATATGATTCTAACTAAGAAAATGGTGCTATACCCGGGCTCCAGTGGTTCATGCCTATAATCCTATCTTCTGAGGAACCTGAGATCTGAGAATCACGGTTCAAAGCCAGCCCGAGCAGAAAAGTCCATGAGACTCTTTTTTTTTTTTTGGGGGGGGGGTCCGGTCATGGGGCCTGAACTCTTGGCCTGGGTGCTATCCCTCAGCTCTTCAGCTCAAGGCTAGCGCTCTACCACTTGAGCCACTGCACCACTTCCAGCTTTTTTCTTTTTGCTTATGTGATGCTGAGGAATCAAACCCAGGGCCTCGAGCATGCAAGGCAAGTGCTCTACCACTGAGCCACCTTCCCAGCCCCATGAAACTCTTATCTCCAATTAATCTCCAGAAAACCGGAAGTGGTGCCCAGAGTTCAAGCCCCACAACCGACAAAAGAAAAAAGAAAATGGTGCTATAGTTTGAATCTGCAGTGTGTTCAAGGCCTAGCCCCCCCCCCCCCCCGCAGTAGTGGAAGACAGCAGAGGCTTTAAGGAGGGAGGCTAGTGAGAAGGAAGGTAGATGGGCAGGACTCCAGTCCTTTCTTCTCTCTCTCTCACCCTCTGCTGGGTAGGTAGGTAGTCCTGCCATGATGGACTGTTACACTACAGGCCCAAAGCAACAGGGCCACATGACTATAAACTGAACTCAAAAGCAAAAACAAATATTTTCCTCTTTTTTAAGTTTGCTTATCTCAGGTCTGAGACAGAATGCTAACTAATAACACAGATAGTATTGAAAATGTTAATACTAATGTCAGGTGTTGGTGGCTCAAACTTGGAATCCTAGCTACTCAGTACGCTGAGATCTGAGGGTGGCAGTTCAAAGCCAAGCCAGACCAAGCAGGAACGTCCACGAGACTCATCTTTCAAACTCAAAGAAAAACAAACAAACTTGAAGTGGAGCTGTGGCTTTCATGGTAGAGCACTAACCTCAAGTGAAAAAGCTTAGGGACAGTATATGCAAACCCCCAACCAGCACCCAAAGGAAAAAAAAACACGAAACCAGGCAATGATGGCTCACACCTGTAATCCTAGCTTCTCAGGAGGCTAAGATCTGAGGCTCTCAGCTTGAAGCTAGCCTGTGCAGAAAAGTCTGTGAGATTCTCATTTCCAATTGGCCAGCAAAGAGCCTAAGGCAGAGGAATAGCTCAAGTAGTACAGTGCCATTCTTGAGTAAAAGCAGGCAAGCAAGCATGCAAGGCCCTGAGTTCAAGCCCCAGTACTGGCACACAAAAAAGAAAAAAAGAATTATTAGAATTGAGGTATGATGCATGCTATCTACACTGCCAAAAAGATCCCGAGATAAAAACAAAACAAAACAAAACAAAACAACTTGGCAGTGTTTATCCAACCTTATCCTGGGGGAGAGATGCTTTGTTGGGGGGGGAGAACTATTTCATCAGCCCTGGGAGAAATTATTCCCTCAAAACCAGTATCTTTTTAACACAATACATCTGACCATGGCCTCATATTGAAAATATACAAGGAATAAACCCCATCCAAAGCTAATAAACCAATCACTAATGGTCTAAGAAGCTAAGGAGAGACCTTCTCTGAAGAGGTAAGAATGGTAAAGAAATACAGGAGGAAATGCTCATCAGCCCTGGCCATAAAGGAAACAAATCAAAACAACTCTGAGATTCCATCTCACCCATGGTGGATTGGTCAGCATTGTGATTTCGAACAACAAATGCTACGGGAATGTGGGGAAAAGGGAACCCTACTGCACTGTCGGTGGGAACAGAAAGTAGTGTAACTATTCTGGACTGTAGTCTGGAGGTCAGACCCTCCCTACCACTCAGCCATAACCACTGGCCACCTACCCGACCCTCACCAGCCAGGATACCATAGAGATACCTGCACGTTCAGGTTCACTCCTGCATGACTCACAATATCCAAGCTACAGAAAACACCCAGATGCCCTACAAATAGTGGAATGGATCAAAATAAGAGGTACCTATACACAATGGAAATTTACACAGGCATAAGAATATCGCAGGAAATTCATGGCTCTAGAACAAATCATGTTAACTGAGGTAAGCCAAGTTCAGAGAAACAAATGGTGCATGTCTTCTACTACATGAGGAAGCTAGACCTAAAATACACGGGGACATGATAAACTATACAGGACTCTAGTAGATAAATACACAGGCACATCAATATGCATCTGATCACATAACACTTATCAAAATGAACTCCAGGAAATGGAAACAAGAGATTTTTGTTGTTGTTTTTGTTTTCTTTTTGTCTTGTTACTTCATCTACCTTTGGGAGAGTAAAGCAGGGCACAGAAATAGAGGGACAGAGGGTGAATAAATGCAACAGTGATACTCACTAGACACTGTTGAAAATGATCTATATAACCTGTGGGTAGTTATGGGAAGGCAAAACTGAGAAAGTGCGGGAAGGGGTGACACTGTCCAAAAGAAATGTACTCTTTACCTGGTTTATGTGACTAGAACCCCTCTGCATATTATCTCTTTTCTCTTTTTTTTTAAAAAATCTGTTACAGGGTTTGAACTCTGGACCTGGGCGCTGTCCCTCAGCTCTTCAGCTCAAGGCAAGCACTCTACCACTTGAGCCACAGCTCCACTTCGGGTTTTCTGAGTGATTTATTCGAGATAAGAGTCCCACAGGCTGGCTTTGAACTTGATCCTCAAGATCTCAGCCTCCTGCTGGGTGCTGGTAGCTCACCCCTGTAATCCTAGCTACTCAGGAGGCTGAGATCTGAGGATCATAGTTCAAAGCCAGCCCAGTGAAGGAAATCCGTGACTCTTATCTCCAATAAACCAATCAGAAAACCGGAAGTGGCTCTGTGGCTCCAGTGGTAGAGTGCTGGCCTTGAGTTGAAGAGGTCAGGGACCACGCCCAGGCCCAGAGTTCAAGCCCCCAGGACTGACCAGCAAAACAAAAACAAACAAAAAAATTAAAAACAAAACACTAGTATCTTCTGATGCTTGATTCTGGTTAGTAAGCAGGTCTTACGTTAGAAATATAGCTTGTGCTGAATTGGCAGGTGTGAACATGAAAGCCACCAAAGGCACCCTATGTATTTTAAATAAATAGTCTGTCCCACAAAAAAGGAAAAAGTAGCATTTTTGTTTGAGTGGTGCTGGTGGTGGTTCTGGAGTGTTGAATTCAGGGTATTACACTCGAGCTCTACCACTTGACCTCCAGCCCTTTTTGCTTTGGTCAATTTTGGGTCTGGTAGAGGCTCAGGCCTGCCTGGACTGTCCTCACAGTAGACTCTTCTCACCTCTGCCTTCCTGTAGCAGAGATTACAGGTGCTCATATTGGTGATTGCAGCTCACTACCATAACTGGCACAAGAACTTTAACTTATAGAGCTCAGGGACTAATTTAGTCATCTGAAGGCAATCGTGATAGAGCAAGACACATTTAGCAGACATTCAACTAGGTGGATTATATAATCAGAGTGACCACTTTCAAAACAACTGATGAACAGATGATTTTGCTGGGGAAAGAAAGACTAGAGAAGGCAAAGTACACAGCACATAGACAGGAGGTTTGTTCACTGTTGTTCTTTAGTCAGTCGTGGGCCTTGGCACTGTCCCTGAGCTCCTCAGCTCAAGGTGAGCGCTCTACTGCTTGAGCCACAGCACCACATTAAACAGGTTTTGCACAACCAAGGGAAGGTGCTAGTCAGTCAACATTTGCTGAGCACTCAGTGCTGATGCAAACATTCTTACTGACTAAAGCTGAGTGCTCCCATGGACAAAGGCCTTAACCAGACAAGACGTTTCCCCGCTTGGTGGTACTGGGGGTTGAACTCGTGCTAGTGAGGAAAGTTCGCTTCTACTTGAGTCATGCCCCAAACCCCTTTTCTGCCTTGGTTTACTTTCAAGATAGGGTTTAGACCGGCGTGAGCAACAATCTTCTTACTTGGGCTTCATATTGCCAGCATCTGCCACCAGGCCAAAGAAATGGTTGAGATGGAGTCTTATTAGCTTTTTAATGCAAGAGCCCCTCATCTCCCTACAGTTACAGACTTGCATCAGTACTTACCTGTGAATTTCAGGGGGGAAAAATCATGATGTGCTGAAATTAGAATAGAAATCAGAAAGAAAAAAAAAAGAAAAAGGAAAAGAAAAGAAAAAGTGATGGGAATGTGGCTCAGTGGTAGAGTGCTTGCCTAGTATCCAGGAAGCCCTGGGTTCGATTCCTTAGCACCACAAACACAGGAAAAATGGGAAGTGGTGCCGTGGCTCAAGTGGTAGAGTGCAAGCCTTGAGGAAAAGAAGCTCAGGGACAGTGCCCAGGCCCTGAATTCAAGAAAGGAAGGAAGGGAGGGAGGGAGGGAGGGAGGGAGGGAAGGAGGGAGGGAGGGAGGGAGGGAAAGGAAAAGGCAAGGCTTTGCCAGTACCACAGCAGCCTTTGTTCTGGACTTAACAATGAACTGCCTTCCTGGGCCTTCAGCCGTTACACTGAACCAATCACCCCCTTTCATCTGTCTCTCCTCTGCCTTCTTGTAACTGGGATTACCTGCTCCCCATCTCCTGCCTTTCTTTCTCCCAAATACAAAATGCCAACTAAATTGTTAGGTTAAGTGTATGGCATGCTTCCCTTCTGCATTTCACCACCATGGCTTCTGAAACACTTATTCTCTGCTTTCTTGTTTTCTTTTAAGCTCCTCAGAAGACCTACTCCACTACCTATTTTCAATAAAAACACAACAAGAGGACTGTTTCTTCTACAAACAGCCTTTTGTTTCCAGTTCCTCCAGTGCTGAAACAAAAGAAAGTCCTTTATTTATTTAATTTATTTTTGCACATTGTAGGACCTGAACTATGGGTCTGGGAGCTGTCCCTTACCTCTTCAGCTCAAGCTAGTTCTCTAACACCTGAGCCACAGTGCCACTTCCAGCTTTTTTCTTTTTGCTTATGTGGTAGTGAGGAATCGAACCCAGGGCCTCAGGCATGCAAGGCAAGCGCTCTACCACTGAGCCACCTTCCCAGCCCCTCTTGTTCCAATTTTTAATTGGTCTTCTCATAAGTTTATTTCCCACCATCACTGATATCAGACATGCTCATCTGAAATGAGCAAAAGTACTACTTCATTACAGAATGCAAGAGGAGGAAGAAGATAGCACAGGGCACACAGCTGATCTACAGAGACAGGAAACACAGGGTAAACAAACAACAGGTATCACATCACAAGCATTCCTCTCCCTCTCACCTAAGGGCACCTTACCCCCATGTGGTAGAGGCTCAGGTCAAAAGCACTGTTATTGCCCTTACCCTATCTCCCCAACTCACTCCGTGTATTTCAGTGTGTCTCCCTCCCTCTCTTCCCTCACCCTGTCTCCCCGTGAATCAATGCCACCATTTCTCCCTGCTACAGTTAAATGTGTTGGGATCCTAGTCCCTAAATCCCTGTTTCGATGGTGTTTGAAGGCACTGAGAAGCAGGTGAGGCTGGGAGTTTGCACAAGGAGACCTGGGATCACAGGCTTGCCAGCTTGGAGTCTGGGAGCTCCCCACCTCCACAACTTGACGCCAAAGGCCTCCAAATGCCTTAAACTTGTGAGGTATCTTATTTACTAAAGCTTCAGAAAATAAACATCCTTAATACTTCCCCCACTGGGTGGGGAATGCCAGAGGGCAGATCAGGATAGAGAAACCTACTCGTCTGTGATGGGACAGACAGACACACGTGCTTCTGATGTGATTTTCTTCTGCTGTTCTGGGAAGTCTGCCAATATCTTGATCATTTTGTATGTTATAAATATTCAATGGCCCTTGCTTTATGATTGCCACCACTTGCAATAGCTTGTCGGAGCTTACAAGGTCCTCATGATCTAGTATCCACAAATTTCCAATTCCCGCTATTTCCCTTGACTTACACCTGGACTCCCTTCTCAGTCCATTAACTTGCTACACCTAAAATTATTCTGGCGTTCAAAACCTGTGCCCCTCACCCTAACCCCCTCCAGCACTTTGGAGATATTTGCATTACCACTCTCTTTCCTCAAAACTCTTCAGCCAACAGATATGGAATGACATATTCAGATGCGTGAAGGCAAAGCTCGCTGGGTTCACTGCTGTGCATAATACACTCAATGTAAACGTACCCCAAAAAGACATTTGAATCTGAGAGCTACAGTCAGCCACGCAAGTATTAGAACTATTAAAGTTTAAATTTTTCTTCCTTTTCTCATTTTTGCTACGTAAACTCTCTATTTCTTCACAAGGAAAGCTACACACAGGACGTGTACCAGATTAAAAGGGAAGCCCTAATGCCGGGCGCTGGTGGCTCATGCCTGTATTCCTAGCTACTCAGGAGGCTGAGATCTGATGATCTCGGTTCAAAGCCAGCCCGGGCAGGAAAGACCATGAGAATCCTCTCTCCAATAAACCAGCAGAAAACCGGAAGTGGCACTGTAGCTCAAGTGGTAGAGCGCTTGCCTTGAGCTGAAGAGCTGAGGGACAGCACTCAGGCCCAGAGTTCAAGCCCCAGGACCGCCAAAAAAAAAAAAAAGGGAAGCCCTAGAGTGTCAGGAGACAACCATCAGACAACAACGTACTATGTATGCCCTGGAGAGCATAAGGACAGACCTAGACTCAAGACAAATTTCAGTTCCATCATTTATATCATGTATGTCCTAAAGACAGTCATCATTTATCTGAGGCAGTTTCCATCTTTTCCTAAGAGTTCTATGTCAGCCAAGCACCAGCTCACTCCTGTAATCCCAGCTATTCAGGAGGCTAAGAGCTGAGGATCATGATTCAAAGCCACCCCAGGGAAGCAAAGCCTCTGAGACTCCTATCTCCAGTTAACCATCAAAAAAGCAAGTGGTAAAGTGCTAAAAAAAAAAAAAAAAAAAGGTCCAGGGTCAGTACCTAGGCCCTGAGTTCAAGCCAAGACTGGCACAAAAGGAAGGAAGGAAGGAAGGAAGGAAGGAAGGAAGGAAGGAAGGAAGGAAGGAAGGAAGGAAGGAAGGGAGGGAGGGAGGGAGGGAGGGAGGGAGGGAGGGAGGGAGGGGGTGGGAAGGAGGGAGGGAGAAAGGAAGGAAAAGAAGAGAAAAGGAAAGAAAAGAGAAAAGAAAAGGGGCTGGGAAGGTGGCTCCGTGGTAGAGTGCTTGCCTTGCATGCATGCGCCCCTGGGTTCGATTCCTCAGCACCACGTAAACAGAAAAAACCAGAAGTGGCACTTTGGCTCAAGTGGTAGAGTGTTAGCCGTGAGCTGAAAAGCTGAGGGACAGTTCCCAGGCCCAGAGTTCAGGCCCCACAATGTACCAAAAATTAAAAAAGGGCAGGGAAGGATTTGCCAGTCACTGGTGGCTCACGCTTGTCATCCTAGCTACTCAGGAGGCTGAGATCTGAGCATCGCAGTCCAAAGCCAGTTCAGGCAAGAAAGGCTTTTCTACCCATGAGACTCTAACCAACAACAAACCACCAGAAAACCAGAAGTTGTGCTATGGCTCAAATGGTAGAGCACTTTCCTTGAGCTGAAGAGCTCAGAGACAGTGCCCAAGCCCAGAATTCAAGACCCACAACCAACAAAAAAAAAAAGAGAGGGGAGACTTTAAATTTTCAGGTAATTCGGCTGGTAAGGTGGCTTAGTGGTAGAGCACTTGTCTTGCATGCATGAGGCCCTGGGTTCAATTCCTCAGTACCACAGAAGCAGAAAATGCTGGAGGTGGGGCTGAGGCTCATGTGGTAGTGCGCTCACCTTGAACTGAAGAGCTGAGGGACAGCACCCACGCCCAGAGTTCAGGCCCCAAGAGCAACCAAAAAAAATTTTTTTTCAGGTAATTGGCAAAAAAGAGTAAGTAACTGGGGGATTGGGTATCTAGCTCGGGACGAGCACTTGCCTGGCAAGTTCAGTGCTCAGCCTTTATTTTTTGTGGGGGGCGGGGGCGGAGGAGGGAGAGGGAAGAGTAAGTAATTAGCTGTACTATAAAGGTGAGCATATGAGAACTTTTTTTGTGCCAACCATGGGGCTTGATTTAAAATATTTTAGAAGTCTCTTAGTGTTCAATTATTTCTATTGATCATGAACATTGTAACAACATTAAAAGAAAGGATACCTTGGTAAGTTAAAATGCACCCATAAGATGTCATATAAAAGCAAGCACTCGGGCTGGGAAGGTGGCTCAGTGGTAGAGCACTTGCCTTGCATGCATGAGGCCCTGGGTTCAATTCCTCAGCACCACATAAGCAGAAAGAAAAGTCGGAAGTGGCGCTGTGTCTCAAGTGGTAAAGTGCTACCCTTGAGCTGAGGGACAGCGCCCAGGCCCAGAGTTCAGGCCCGCGACTGGACCCCCCCCAAAAAAAGCAAGCACTCCTGCTACAAACCTGTAATAACCTACACCTGCAGAACAGAAAGGAATACAAAGAAAGAATAAAACTCCATTTCCAGATCACAATGACTAAATACAAGAAAGAATCTTGTGGGGAAAAATAAGCCACATTATCTTTGAGAGTGTATGTGTTCTAGTACAGAGTGATTACAGACCCAGTAAGCTGCAGTTTTAAAATGAAGGTTGAAACTGCAGTCGTAGATGAAAGGGGGCCTCTCCAACATTTGCTCTGGGTCCAGCGACTCTCAGCAGTTGGCTGGAGTCTAAGCTGCATTATCCTGCCTGGCTGCAACAAAGGGACGGCCCCTCCAGACCCTGGGTGAGACAATGTGATAAATGACTGCTCTGTCAAGGGACCCTGAGATGGAGATGTCTAGGAGAAGGGGAATGTATCTAATTTAGGAGGCCTGGGGGAAGGGGAAATAGAGGAAGGCAGAGTGTCTGACAGACAGGTGCACCATCTCCTTGTCACACAAACACCAGACCAGAAAACTTTAGGAGTAAACTCTGCAAAACCCCACATCACACAAACTGGAGCTTAATACTACCATGTCACAGGAGACCTAGTTTGGTCCCTCCCAAGTCACTTGGACTTTAAGGAAAACGTTTCCACCTTCCCAGACCTCTATTCTCTATCTCCAAGTCCAAACTTAAGAAAATACTGCTTGTCCGGGCTAGGAAGGTGGCTCAGTGGTAGAGTGCTTGCCTTGTATGCATGAGGCCCTGGGTTCGATTCCTCAGCACCACATAAGCAGAAAAAGCCAAAAGTGGCGCTGTGGCTTTGAGCTGAAGAGCTGAGGGACACTGCCCAGGCCCAGAGTTCAAGGCCCACGACTGACCGAAATAATAACAATAATAATAATAAATAATAATAATAATAATGCTCATTTGAGTTCTGGGGATGGAATTAAATACAAAGTCCCTTCCTTCCTTCAATCCCCCAGCCCACTAAAGACTGCTGAGTCAGAACTGAGTGAAAGTACGGGAGCTCAAAGCTCATGCTCAAATTAAGGAAATATCCATTGCCATCAAGAGAGAGAAAGAGAGGGAGACAGACAGACAGACAGACAGACAGATGTTAAATCACATGGGAGGCCCATCATTTCAATTCCTCTTCCCAGCTGTCATTGTTTACACAACAGAGGACTAACCCTGGCTGGCTCCACAGGACCTCTCTGCTGGGGAGCCCAGCTGTCATTGTTTACACAACTAGTCCTAACAGAGGACTAACCCTGGCTGGCTCCACAGGACTTCTCTGCTGGGGAGCTTTACTGATGATGACACTCAGTCAACACAGACTATGAATTCATACATCAGCACATAAGGCATTTCCAATTGAAAAAAAATGTTATCAGAATTGACTGTGGTATAAATGCCAGCCTTGAAAACAGCTATCCAAAGAATAGTGAATCTTCATCATGCAGTCAGCATGTGATAAAAGAATAGTAAAGCAAGTTTACTAAAACTGCATGTTCAGGAACAAGCAAGCAGCATGAAAGAGACCTTCATTAAGTCGGGCACGAGTGGCTCACGCCCACAATCTAGCTACTCAGGAGGCTGAGATCTTGAGGATTGCGGTTCAAAGCCAGTCCTGGCAAAAAAGCTCTGTGAAAGTCATTTCCACTAAACTACCAAAGAAGTGAGAAGTGGGGCTGTGGCTTAAAGAGATAGAGCACTAGCCTTGAGCAAGAGCAGCTCAGGGACAGCACTCAGGCCCTGTGTTCAAGCTGTACAACCAATCAAAATAAAATATTATGTATTAAAGTTACTGTTACACAATAATAATATGTTGTATTATTGTGCAGAAAACTTTTAAAGCCAAATTGACCTTTACCTGCAATTAAGTACAATATGACAGAGTGAAGAAGCTAGAATTTACTTCGGGTGTACGGTTCCCTTTGAAGATTACTGTTAAAACTTATGCTCCCAGGCTGGGAAGGTGGCTCAGTGGTGGAGTCCTTGCCTCACACGCATGAGGCCCTGGGTTCAAATCCTCAGCACCACAGAAAAGAAAAAGGCCGGAAGTGGCATTGTGGCTCAAGAGATAGAGCACTAGCTTTGAGCTGAAGAGCTCAGGGACAGCGCCCAGGCCCAGAGTTCAAGCCCCATAACCGACAAAAAATAAAAAAAAACTAAGTAAATAAATAAACTTATGCTCCGGCCTGATCTAAGTTATTACTGGAGGTTCTGAACATCAGATTTAATAACTACACACCAGCAAGGTATTTATAATCTAACGGCATGTGACAACCAGGAGAAAAAAGAAATCACTATTTTGCTGGATTGAGATGGATTAAGTTGTTAGTTTCTTGAGGGTGAAAAAGAGCTAATGAATCTATTATAGGGAGAACATATCTGTGACCTTTCTAGAATTTTAATGGATTAAAAGAAAAATGACCTCTCAGGCCAGCCCAGGCAGGAAAGTTAGATACTTTTCTCCAATTAAGCACCAAAAAAACCCCCCCAGAAGTAGAGCTATGGCTCAAGTGGTAGAGGGCTAGCCTTGAGTGAAAAAGCTCAGGGACAGCATCCAGGCCCTGAGTTTAAGCCCCAGGATTGGCACCAAAGAAAACAGTAAGTTCCGGTTCATGAGCTGGCATTCCTAATCACAGAATCTCAAAACTTCAAGAGATTTTATTGTTCAACTAATCAAAGTCATCAGATGCATAAGAGACTGCAAGAGACTAGCAAGCAGAAACGTAAGATCTGGTCTACAGTTTTGTCTTTTAAGTTTTCAATTGGTTGTCTGATGTTGAAGGGAAAAAAAACTTGGGGAAAGTTTATATAAAAAAATGAGTCCTTCACATCCCTTGAAGAATCAGTAAGCTCTAATTCTGATTCATGGTTGTTCATGACAAGATCCCACAGAGGCTAATGAGTGACTGGTCTTTTAAAATGAAAATGTACACTCCATTTCACCAACTAATACATCGGGCCTACTCCCAAACTAGATCACCTATCCAGCTCTGTGGGTGAGTTTTCACATCCACAACGTCAATAATGGGAAGTCATCCTGAACTGTGCTCAGTATGTTCTTTTCAAGTTAAACAGGTATTCTTATCCCTTCCTTCCCATGTGGGCCTGCTCCTCCTCAAGCCCTCTCCCAAAACAGATACTTTCTTTCACCTGTAACACTAAGGAGTAACACAAAAGTCTTAAGATAGGACACTCAGCTGAGCGCCAGTGGCTCACACCTGAAATACTAACAACTAAGGAGGTTGACATCTGAGGATCCTGGTTCAAAGCCAGCCCAGACAAAAAAGTCCATCAGACTCTTATCCTCAATTAATAAGCAAGAAGATGGAAGTGGAGGTGTGGCTCAAGTTGTAGAGTGCCAGGCTTGCCAAGCAAGAGTGTGAGGCCCTGACTTGAAGCTCCAATACCAACAAACGGTATCATGCAGGCGTGGGGTTTTTTAATCCCGGGTATTAAAATCTGAAGCAGCAGCCTTGCCCAGAGAGCAGGCCAAGTAACAGGGAAGGCTAATCAATCATAGCTTGAAGACAGGAGCTAGGAAGTGAGGGAAGAGGGAGCCGGCCAGAGACAACCAAATGTGATCAACTACCAGGGCTGAGAGTAAACTGACTGCTGGAGGGTTGTGAAGAACAAAGGGCTAGGATACACATGCCAGATGAGGAAGGGAGGGAAGACATGCAGGAGGAGCAGGGAACTCAGTTGCAGAGAGGCAGGGTCACTTCTGGAGAAACCCACCTGCATGGTTTCTTGGGAAGGCTCTGCTCCAGAACGTGAGCTGGGCTCTGGGGGCCTGGCAGTGTGGTCTGAGGATCACAGATCAAAGTCTGGGGGAGGAGGGCCTCCAGAGCTCCTGGAGCTGGAGCCTGTCTGCATGTGTGGTGGATGTGAGCATGAGCGTGGTAGGCAGGACAGATGTCTCCTTCATCCAGGAGGGTTTGTCTAGAAAGGAGGCAAGAGCTTTATAAAGCCCGGGACATGAGTGAGACGCAGAGTGGCGAAGCACCTAAAATCAGAGCCTTACCTCCAATTAACCAGAAAAAAGCTAGGATGGAACTGTGGCTCAGTGGCAGAGTGCTTGCCTAGCATTCATGAAGCCCTGGGTTCAATTTCTCAGTACCACATACACAGAAAAAGCCAAAGGGGTGCTGTGGCTCATGTGGTGTAGAGTGCTAAAAGAAGCTGGGCGGGGGGGGGGGGGTAGCTGGGAAGGTGGCTCAGTGGAAGAGTAGCTTGCCTTGCATGCATGAGGCCCTGGGTTCGATTCCTAGCACCACATAAGCAAAAAGAAAAAAGCCAGAAGTGGCGCTGTGGCTCAAGTGGTAGAGCACTAGCCTTGATCTGAATAGCTGAGGGACCCAGAGTTCAGGCCCCATGACTGGACCCAAAAAAACAAAAAAATAAAGAGGCTCTGGGACAGTGCCCAGGCCCTGAGTTCAAGCCTCGGGACTGGCAAAATTCAGTTAAGTTGTACCTTTAGCCAGGCATTATGACATTCGTCGGTAGTCCCAGCTATTCAAGAGCCAAAGCAGAAGGGTCACTCCAACCTAGAAATTCAAGTTGCCAGTCTAGACAGCATGGAAAGACTCCACATTCTGTAGGCACCAGTACAAGTTAGTACTAAATGAGTTAACTGACCATCATACTAAAATTCCTTAGGCCCCAAATAAGAGACAATGTAGCCGGGCACCAGTGGCTCACACCTGTAATCCTAGCTACTCAGGAGGCTGAGATCTGAGGATCACAGTTCAAAGCCAGCCTGGGCAGGAAAGTTTGTGAGACTCTCATCTCCAATAAACCACTAGAAAACCGGAAGCGGAACTGTGGCTCAAGCTGTAGAGTGCTCGCCTTGAGCTCTGGAGCGCAGGGACAGCGCCCAAGCCCAGAGTTCAAGCCCCACAACCGACCAAAAACAAAACAAAAAAAACTGTCAATAGGCACATTTCAGAAACTAAACATCAGGGGCTGGGAATGTAGCTTGGTAGGAGAATGTATACTTAATATGCAGAAGGCCCTGGGTTCAATTCCCAGCACTACAAAGAGGGGGGAGGGAGGAAGGGAGGGGATGTTACAAACTTAATCACATTGTTAAGATCCAATGGTGAGGCCCAGTACTTGTATTTTGCAGAAGCAAATGTTTACGCCTCCGCATTTCTAGTTATAATAGGTAAGAACACCAGTACTAGCCAACACTGGTGGTTCACATCTATAATCCAGTCGACTTGGAGGCTGAGATCTGAGGACGGAGCCAGTCCCCAGCAGGCAGGCAAATACAGGTGACCATCGCGAAATTAACCCAAAAAAGAGTGGGTATGGTTCGAGTGGCTGAGCACCAAACCAAAGCAATGAATCCATCGACAACCAAAAACTCCTAGCTACTTAGAGATGAGAGAATCTAGGTTCAAAGCTAGATCAGAGAGAAGTCTAAGACTGGATCTCCAAATAGGTAGCAAAAGCTGGCTGTAGCTGGCTATGGTAGAGTACCAACCCAGTGGAGCAAGACCACCACCAGGCCATTCTAGACCACAGTACTGCCATGCAACACACACCTGCATGTGCATGGGCCCTGCCTACTCTACAGACTCAACCTAACCATAAACCTCCACTGATGTCTTGCTTTTGTTTTCTCAATGTTGTTTTGTTCCTGCATCAGCCTTCACAACCTGCCACAACCTTGACAAGTTTCTAATGAACTTCTTTTTCAAGAGAAGGCTGTTTTAAATTTTGACATGTACTTAGCAGTGGTCTGGAATTTACAAGATAAATGGAAAGCCTAATGTCAGCCTTTGGATTTCCCTATCTTGTCTTACAGCTAACATTTCAAGTATGTGATCGACGGTAATGACTTGCAGGGAAACCTATGCTCAAATCCGACGCGCATTACATCACATCCTTGCGCTCAGGGAAGCTCCAGATGGACCCTTACACTAGATTGGACAGCAGGGACTGATGGACTTGTTCCAAAGCACTAAGCCACCATCTGCAGCCTTCTGTTAATTCCCTCCATCTTATCTTTCCCATTCCAAAATCTTTTTATATACCCATTGCACCAGTAACCCAGATTTGTCCTGCACCTAGCTCCTTCCCATAAGACAGAAATAAATATAATATTATTCTCAACTAAACAATGTTTTCACATTATCCTTTAAATCCTAAAACATTACTCTGTATTTAACAGCAAAAGTACCATGCAAGGTACTTTAGAGTACAATACTCGGTCACTAATGACACAGGAACTTGTCATGAAACGGTGAGAAAATTATCATTTTAGGCCATCTTTGTTCTGCTGCTAGGCTTGGCTCTCTCCTGGTTCTATTTCCAATTAAGCCACGATATGTTGTGTGAGCTGTACATTAAACCCAAATTATTTCTAACATCTTTTCCATCTCTTACTGTCTGCCGGACTCCAGAACGTGTTGGAGTTGCCTGTACACAATAAAGAGCATTCAACGTCAAGTGAGAGTCCAGCAATGACGTCACTGTATGAGCAACCCCAGAGCTGGAGGCAGAGATGGGATGTAGGGCTACTCAATCCCTCAGGACAACCTCAAGTTTTCAAAGACTGCCTAGGCTACACCGTCAGATACTGTTTCAGATAAAATCAATAAATAAATGTATACAACCTGCAGTTCCTGGTGGTTTTTGTTGTTTTTCTGTGTATGCATGTGCACACTAGCACATACAAGCACACATGTGTATTATCAGTACTGGGGCTTGAACTCAGGGCCTTTTACTCAGTTCTTTTGCTCACAACTGGCGTTCTACCACGAGACAAACCTCCACTTTCGGCTTTTTGCCTATTATTTGGAAATAGAACTCTCACAGATTTGTCTGCCTGGGCTGACTTGGAACCATAATCCTCAGATCTCAGCCTGCTGAGTAGCTAGGATTATAGGCAGGCATGAGTGACCAGGGCCCAACTATTGCTTCTTGCTTTGAGACAAGGTCTCATTACATGGCTACGTAGTAGCCTAGGTGAAGCTCATACTCACAACCCTCCTGCCTCAACTTCCCTAGTAACTGCTGGGATCACAGACATATACCTACACCCACATTGATCATAGCTCTGCTTTTAGGAAATTATTTCTTTCACTTGTTCATTCATTCATTCAGTCAGTCAGTAAATATTTTCTGAGTCAACATACAGAGAAGATGACAGACAGATCCTGTGGATATAAGTGTAAAGAGCTAAGATCCCTGCTGATAGGACCTATATTATTAGAGAACCATTTTTGAGAGAAAACAGACAAACTGAAGAGAAAAAGCAGGAAGAAATGAGTTGGCAAAACAGGGAGAAGGTGAGATGTGAATGCTATTTTAAGCCTGGTGACGATAAATAAGAGATATCAGTAATGACTGAAGCTTACGGGTGGGAAATACTATTCTCTTCATTTACTTACAATTTTTTATGGTGATGGGAGTGGGGATTGAATTCAAAGGCCTCAAGCTTGCCAGGCAGGTACACTAGCTTCCACATCTCAGTCCTTTTTCATTTGTGCTAGTTATATCTGGTTCTTGCTTGCTGCCTGGTTTTGTACCTGGGCCCCAATAGTACTGCACTAACTGGGAGATGATGCGTTCCACCAACACGCAGCTTCTTCAGGTGAAGTAAGAAAGCTGGGTTGGATTCCTCAGCACCACACACAAAGAAAAAGCAGGACATGGCACTGTGACTCAAGTGGTAGAGAGCTAGCCTTGAGCAATAGCAGCTCAGAGACAGTGCTTAGGCCCTGAGTTCAAGCCCCAGGACTGGTGATGATGACGATGATGATGATGAGGCAATTAGATTGTATAAATTGCTGGGAGCAGTTCTGGAGATTCACATTCTAACCAAACTCCAGACAGGAGTATTGTAGAACAGGGTTTTTCAAGCTCATCACTGCTGCCATCTGAGTCAGAGTTCTGTGTTTTGGAGGGCTGCCTTTATGGACTGTAAGATATCTGGCACTATCCCTGGCCTCTGCGGTCAGCACACAGACTTTTCTAGAGTGAGAAAAATACTCCTGCCTCTAGATGGTGCCAATCACCTTTTGTCTGTACTTCTGTCAGAAGAGACCTGGCTTCTCTGTATTTTGATAGCCCATCTATATGAAACAAAGGCTGGCTGATTTTATGGTAAGGTCATCTTCTACCCAGACAACTTCCGTTCTCAAAGCCCAGCCCAGATTTTACTCAGTACATTATCTTTGCCTTTTACAGCTTAGGGCCTTTCCCTTTCATCAATTACTAGCACCTGAAGGACTGTATGCAGTTTTACGTTTGTATTTGTGGACTTATACTTCCTATGATGCTTCCCTTTAAACCGTATGAAACATCCCCCACATACACACAGCAGCCTGGGCAGCCAGCTAGGAAAGAGCACACAGCTCTGTACTTGCTTGTATGCCCGGTCCTTGGGCTTGAATTCAGGGCCTGTTTTCCTTCAGCTTTTCTGTTTTTGTTTTTCTTTGTTTTTGTTTTTTTTGGTCGGCCATGGGGCTTGAACTCTGGGCCTGGGCACTGCCCCTCAGCTCTTCTGCTCAAGGCTAGCGCTCTACCACTTGAGCCACAGTGCCACTTGTGGCTTTTTCTGTGTATGTGGTACTGAGGGATCAAACCTGGAGCTACATTCATGCTAAGCAAGCACTCTACCACTAGGTCACATTCCCAGCCCTGTCCTTGAGCTTTTTGTGCTCAAGGCTAGTGCTGCTCTACCACTTGAGCCACAGCTCCACTCCCAGCTTGTTCTTGTAGTTAACTGGAGATAAGAGTCTCATGGATTTTTCCTGCCCCAGCTGGCTTCAGGAAGGGGACCCTACAATTGAACTCTTCAGTCTGCCAAAATGCTAACTACATAGGAAATGGAATTCAGCTATTTCTGGTGGTTTTTGGGGAAAAGAAAAAGTTCAACACCCTCCCACTTGCTCCCAGAGTGAGTTCTTTCCCAAGAGAACTTTTAGCCCTCCCCTACTTTCCTCTGATGCCACAGTGACTCAAATACCCTTCTGCAAGTTATCTTTGACCCCTCAATGCCCAATGGTTGTTTTCCACTGTCTTTCTCCTGTGTCTCTCTTATTACTCAGCAATACCAATCCTGTGACGGGGAGCAGAATCACTTTTTTTTTTTTTGGTCGGTCGTAGGGCTTGAACTCTGGTCCTGGGTGCTGTCCCTACATTTTTCAGCTCAAGGCGAGCATTCTACTGCTTGAGCCACAGCACCACTTCCGGTTTTCTAGGGGTTTATTGGAGATAAGAGTCTCACTTCCGGCTTTTTTCTTTTTGCTTATGTGGTGCTGAGGAATCGAACCCACGGCCTCATGCATTGCAAGGCAAGTGCTCTACCACTGAGCCACTTTCCCAGCCCAAGAGAAAGAATTTTTAATTCCATTTTTACTTTAAAAAGCTGCATATTGGCTGGGAAGGTGGCTCAGTGGTTAGAGTGTTTGCCTAGCATGCATGAAGCCTGGGGTTTGATTCCTCAGTACCACATACACAGAAAAAGATGGAAGTGGTGCTATGGCTCAAGTGGTAGAGAGTTAGCATTGAGCAAAAAAAAAAAAAAAAAGCTCAGGGAGAGTGCCCAGGCCCTCAGGTCAAGCCCAGAACTGACAAAAAAAAAGTTGCATATTACAGAAATGGAAGTACAGGAATAAAGATGGGATCTATCCATCACTAATGTGAAAACTCCAGTCAGGAGGCTGTCAAGTAGATCCTTTTCGCAACTGATCCCAGCATGATGCAAGCTGGTCTGTGTGCCGTTTGTAACACACAGGGATTGAGAAGAAAGGTCAGAAACAATAGATAAAAATCAGTACATGTGTAAGATACTCACTCAAATCAATACCACTCTAGGAGTGTGAAACTTCTCATTATGGCAACCTGAGAAATCTTCTTTGAACACCTTTCCCTCCGTAAAGGTGTACCAAATGTCTCCAGGAAATAAAAACATTCTTACCCATAAGTAGGATTATTTACAAACAATCTTTCTGGAAAAGAGAACACACAATGGAAATGGAAGAAAGGATTTAAAATAGATCTGTTAATTGAACAGTCTTTGTCAAGCAAATCCACTATTCCTAGTGTGCTATTTATTGTGCCTAATAGAACCAACACTCAGGGAAAAGGTAGTCATTAAAAAGGACTGGTCAGAAGGGGGAAAACACAACAAACAAGCCAGCTTTAAAAGTTTCTCAATTTTAAGTGAGTTACTCTGAGGGAATTATCTGGAGGTGACTTTAAAGTTTAACATTAAAATATGAAGAAAAGATCATCATGTCCCCATCCCCTATTTTCACTTTTTTTGGGGGGTGGGGGATGTTATGGATGGACGGAGGGGCATGAAAGACCAGACGCAGTCTGCTATCACTTTAGGTTCAGGTAACCTACTGCCAAGTCACACAATTACTCCAGAAAACCTGCCTAAGGAATGCGGGCTGCCTGTCAAGGTTACAAGCTGTCCACTGCAGTGTAAGATTTACAAGAAAGTGACATCATGTAAACCTCATAAAGGTCACATGGTGTCAGGAACTTTAAACGAGAAAATAAATACTATCCTCCATCTAATTTTGTATACTAATTTCAAGTCAGCATACATAAATACCACACAGCACACAAGAGCATTACCATAAGGGGTCACTTGCTCTGTGAAGAAAACACTGCTTTTGGCTGTGAAAGTAACTGATTTCACAGGAGGCTATTTACACAAATTCTAGGATTTTAGCACCTTAATGCAGGCCAGAACTTTACCCCTCCTCCACCAACCCCAGAGCAAGTCCCAGGACATCAGGAGAAGAACACAACAATGGAGTGAAGAGAAAACAAAGGCAAGGGGTTCAGGACTTAACCCCAGCTGAGAGAGAGAGAACAGCATTGTGGCTCAGAGGGCGAATGCTTGCCTGACAGTTGCAAGACACTGATTCAATACTCAGCACCAAGCCTTTGGCCTTCATCTGTAAGGACCAAATGAAATAGCTCAGACAAGACTAGGTGATAGGTGCTTCCAGAAAAGACAAGAGCCACGGGTAAGAGGAAAACACTGCCTTGATGTTCTGCAATATGTTCCCTCAAGAAGCTCAAACTTTTCACACAAGTACACTAGGCTGCCTAGGTCACCACCACAATGCCATCCTCTCTAAAAACCATCTACCCATGGTAGATACCACCTTGGTATCTTTGCCTGGAAACCCAATGACATTCAAAAATCATGAATGATTATTAGAGTTCTGTCATTTTGAAAGATGGGAAAATGAATGTGTTATGTGTCCGGAACACATATTATCACCACCACCACATGTGCGCGCGCGTGCACCCACTCCAGAGCTGACAAGAGTGCTGGCGGGCAATGGCTGCAAGGCCACAACAGCACAAAGCAGCCAGCCTGCCACGGAGGCCTTTATAGAAAGAACCAGGCAGCTTCACATCTCCCTCCCTACTGCTCCAAAACACGCTTCTTTAATGATTCCCCAAGAAAGGTTTCTTGGAATAAAACCATAGAAAGGGAAGGGATGGTAGGGGGAAAACAATGGAGGGGGTAACAATGTTCAAGAGGAAGTGTACTCATTACCTCACTCATGTAACTGTAGCCCTCTGTATAGCATCTTTACAATAAAAAAAAAATTAAAAAAAAAAAAGAAAGGAATAAAACCTAACTAACATCTGTTTCCCAGGTTTACTGACCTGTACAACCGCTGACAGCATGCAAATCTGGAAGCCTAGCAACTTCCTTCAATTTCTCTAAATGGGAATCCTGAAGAATTTGAATGGGGGGGGGGAGGAATCACTGTTTTGTAGTGTAGAGCCAGGGACACTCCTCGGTGTGCACCAGTCCCCCACCCCCGAGGACATCTCATGTTGGCATCTGGTTTGCTTTTACACGGATGTGAATTCTGTCTTGCTTAATTTTGTGGAACACTATCAGGACAGCCTAAAATACAACTGGGCGGCTCAGTACAAGCAACCATCTGCCCTGTGACCAGGTGAGGCTCAGGGCTAGATTCCTGGTGTGCTAAGGGTCCAGAATGAGGACTGGCCAAGCACAAGAAACACGTATGTGCAGCGCAGAGACGCGGGGGTGGGGGGGCGCACCACCAGCCAAACGGGTTTCCACCTAGCTGGTGTGACACACACCCTTTCTTTCAGGGCTCCCGTCGCACATGCACCATTCTGCCACATGCCCTGTCCCTTATCTCACTCTGAAAAGGAACCACAACTGGACTGCAGGTCATCTCTCTGCCATTGAGTCTGGGTTTCAGATGGCTCATCCATGCAAGAATTTTATGTTAGATGAACTCCAGGTATTTCACAGACCCAAAGTTCTGTGATTTTAGGAGTGTTTTTGAGCATGCATAACAAGCATGGTGGAGAACCCTGGTCAGGATCCTTACCACCAAGTAACGATCTACCAAATACCTACAAATCCATCCTCGGCGCATCTGAACTAGGGATTTTTCTTCTTTCTGTTCAATGTCCAAATTACTTTTAAAATAACTTCCGAGGCTTAAAGATTAACCTTTTCCTCAATTAGACCTAAAATTGTGAGGAATTCTGGAGGACAAATGTCTTAAAACTATATTTTGCCCTTCTTTCACTCCTCTTTGTTCTGTTGTATTTGAGATCCTCGTACATAGAACCACGAATAAAACCCAGGTCTAGTTTGTGGCTTGCCTATCCTCCATGCTGCAACATCATGTATGGAACTGGGACCTCTCCAGAGAGCAGTGTCACCCACCCTCATATTTTCATTTTTCACTGGGTACTGTTCATTGCTTTTTTGTTGTTGTCTTCATATTAGCCTCTAGCAAACACTAGTCCACATCTGTCAAAAACATGGGCTCAGTGTCTTTGTCAGTAGTTCTTACTGTTAAAAGAGCAATGGTCTAGGCTGAGGAGGTGGTTCAGTGGTAGAGTGCCTGCGTGGCATGCATGAAGCCCTGGGTTTGATTTCTCAGTACCACATACACAGAAAAGGCCAAAAATGGCTCTGTGTCTTAAGTAGCAGAGAGCGGCTCAGGGACAGAGCCCAGGCCCTGAGTTCAAGGCCTAGGACTGGCAAAAAAAAAAAAAAAGGAACAGGCTCAGGATCTTTGTGATTCTTTCCTCAGCAATGCTATTTTGGGCCAGATACAACTTTTAGTGAGGAGCAGCACCATAAATTAAACTACAGTGATTAAGGGATGGGCCTCGCTCCGTGTGCCCCGCTGGGCTTTATTTCTTACAACCCATTGACAGACTTCTTCCAGGACTTACTGATTTGCTTATTATCTAGTTCATTCCACGAAAAAGAAGGCAGTTATTTTTGTGTTGTGTTTACAAGTTTCACACCAGCACCTACTTGGCCTGCCTAACACACAAAGGATGCTTTATAAATATTTGCTGAAAGAAACAACTCTCCCCACTGTAATCCTAGCTACTCAAGAGTCAGAGGTCAGAAGATCACAGTTCAAAGCCAGCCCAGGCAGGGAAGTCCATGAGACTTTTATTTTTGCCAGTCCTGGGACTTGAACTCAGAGCCTAGACACTGTCCCTGAACTTCTTTGGCACAAGGCTAGCGCTCTACCACTTAAGCCACAGAGCCACATCCAGCTTTTCTGTGTGTGGTACTGAGGAGGTGAACCAGGGCTTCATGCATGCTGGGCAAGCACTGTACCACTAAGCCACATTCCCAGCCCCTCCAGGAAACTCTGATCTCCAAGGAACCACCAGAAAACCTGGAAGTGGTGCTGTGGTTCAAGTGGTAAAAACGCTCACCTAGAGCTGAAGAGCTCAGAGACAGTGTCCCAGGCCCTGCCTTCAAGCCCCAAGACCAACCACAACAACAACCACCACCAAAGAAATAGGAACTCAGCGGGATGCTGGTGTCTCATGCTTATCATCCTAGTTATTCTGAAATCTAAGACCTGAGGATGGCAGTTCAAAGCTAGCCTCAGGAAGGAGAGTCCAGGAGACTTTTTTTTAAAAAATCAATTGTGAAGCTTCTTAACTCAGGGTCTCCGATACTGTCTTGATCTTTTTTGCTCAAGGCTAGAGCTCTACCATTCTGGTATTCTGGTGGTTCACTGGAGGTAAGAGTCTCCCAGACTTTCCTGCCTGGGCTGGTTTCAAACCTTGATCCTCAGATCTCAACCTCCTGAGTATTACAGGTGTGAGCCACTAGCACCTTGTGGAAGACAGCTAGCCTTGAGCAAAAGAGCTCATGGGTAGGGGGACAGGAGAGAGGGGAGGGGTCAGGGAGATGAGGGGAGGGAGAAAGGAGAGGAGGGGAGGGAGGAAGAGAATGAGAGAGATAGAGAGAGCACATGCACAAGAGAGAGAAGAAACATGATCTTGCCCCTGTACTCAGTTTCAGTAGAAGGCTTAAAAAAGATCTTCTGGCCAGGTACTGGTGGCTCATGCCTATGATCCTAGCTATCCATGTGGCTAAGGCCTGAGAATAATAGTTCAAAGCCAGCCAGGACAGGGAAGTCTGTGAGACCCATCTCCAATTAACTACCAAAAACCATGAAGTAGAGCTGTGCTCAAGTGGTAGAGTGCCAGCTGTGGCCAAAGACTAAGGGACAGTGCTCAAGCTCCAGAACCAGCATACACAAAAGAAAAAAGGAAAGAAAGAGAGGAGAGGGGGAGAGAGGAAGGAAGGGAAGGAGGGAGGGAGGGAGGGAAGAGAGAGGGAGGGAAAAGAGGAAAGAAGAAAGAGAGGAGAAAGACAGAGACAAGACAGGACAGGACACCTGGGCTCTGGTAGCTCATGCCTGCAATCCTAGCTACAAAGCAGGCTGAGATCTGAGGATCATAGTTCAAACTCAGCCCAGGCAGGAAAGTCTGTGAGGTTCAGGTGGTAGAGCACTAGCCTTGAGCAAGAAAAGCTCAGAGACAGCACCCAGCACCAGTACAAAAACAAAGGCCAGTATGTTTCAATTAAAATAGTTTCCTGGGAGTATAGTTCAACAGTACAGCACCTGCCTGTCTAGTATACTAGAGACCTTCTTTCTTGATCCCTAGTCCTGCCAGGAAAAAAAAAATACATGTTTCCTCACTCAGTCCACTACATCTAGTCATCATGAAATGAATACCCTAATCAGGGCTAACTTATTATTTCCTGTAGTTGAGGCCTCTTAAATCTTTGATTGAAGAACCTCCTTCAGAATTGATTAAAATGTTAAACCACAAACAGATTGCCAGCAGATTGTGTATAAGTATACGAACTCAAAAATCTACCACCCATCCTTTGGCACCATGTGGAGGAACTGTTGATTGTATTTTTAAGTTCCTCCTAACCTTTAGTCTTTTTGGGGGGGGATGGGCAAAAAGGAAGGGGCCAGTCTTGGGGCTTGAACTCAAGAGCCTGGGCACTGTCCCTGAGCTGCTTTTGCTCTCTACCACTTGAGCCACAACACCACTTCTGGCTTTTTCTGTGTATGTGGAACTGAGGAGTGGAACCTAGAACTTCATGCACACTAGGCAAGCAATCTACCACTGAGCCACATTCAGTAATTATTTTAATGTGCAAATTCATGGCTTGTGCTCCCAGTAAGGAGTTAATCCAAGGAAACACCAAGTATAACATTCAAGACTCAGCATATTATATCCAGGTGATCATGCGGGTTAGGTAAGGGACTTTAAACCACATAAAACCACAATCAGAGCCCAACACCAACCAGTGGCTCACAAATATAACCCTAGTTACTCAAGAAGCTGCTGGCTGAGAATCAAGGTTACAAGCTAACCAGATATACCAGCAGAAAAGTTCAAGAGACTTTTATCTCCAATTCACCAGCTCCTCTGATAGAGAGCCAGCCATGAAAAAAAAGCCTAGTTAAGATTCAAGGCCCAGACTTCAAGGCACAGTACTAACCAAAAAAGAAGAAAGAACTAGAAAGAGACACAGCAAAGTTAAAGATTAGGTTCTCAAAGGCAAGAAGCTCATTAAAAGATACATGAAAGCAATCAATTAATTTTCATTATCCTGCTACCATAAGAACTACATAAATGATTCTACCTGAACATTTCCAGTTCCTTTGGATCAGACCACTGAAAAATCTCCCTTATCAAGTAAGGTACTAGTTTCTGAGAAGACCACTTGGTTAGGGGAAAATGCTAAATCTTTGAAGAAGAAACCAATTAGCTTTTCTCTTTGGAGTCAACAAAACTTAGCCAACCTAACCACTAAAATATTAAGCAATTACATAATGCTAGATTAAATAGTATACAAGCTGGGCAACAAGCCGGGTGGCTCACGCCTATAATCCTAGCTCCTCAGAAGAATGAGATTTGAGGATCACAGTTTGAAGCCAGCCTAAGCAGAAAAGTCCATGCGACTTTTTTTTTTTTTTGGAGGGGGTCCGATCGTGGGGCCTGAACTCTGGGCCTGGGCGCTGTCCCTCAGCTCTTCAGCTCAAGGCTAGCTCTACCACTTGAGCCACAGTGCCACTTCTGGCTTTTTTCTTATGTGGTGCTGAGGAATTGAACCCAGGGCCTCAGGCATGCAAGGCAAGCGCTCTACCACTGAGCCACCTTCCCAGCCCCCATGCGACTCTTATCACCAATTAACCACCCCACAATCAGAAGTAGAGCTGTGGCTCAAAGTGGTAGAGCACTAGCTTTGAGTACAAAAGCTCAGGGACAGCACCCAAGCCCCATGAACAAAAAATAAACAAACAATTGTGGCTCTGAGCTACTTTTTTCTTTTTCTGGTCGGTATTGGGGCTTGAATTCTGGGCATGGGCGCTGTCCCTCAGCTCTTTAGCTCAAGCCTGCGCTCTACCACTTGTTCCACAGCTCCACTTCCGGTTTTCTGGTGGTACACTGAAGGTAAGAGTCTCAGGGACTATCATGCCGGGACTGTCTCTGAACCAAGATCCACAGATCTCAGCCTCCAGAGTAGCTAGGATTACAGACATGAACCACCAGCACCCTGCTCTGAGCTACTTATTAACTGCCAATCTTCTGACAGGACAGTTATGAGCCTAACTGATATTATCTACTTCTATATAAAGCACATAGTAGGTACTTAATGATGCCAACGATTTAATTCAGTGTCACTAATCCACTGTCTTAACCACCCGCATACTTCAGTCTCCTCTGAAAAAATCCCTACTGTATGACACAAATACATTGTGAATATATTTAGGAACTAATAAATATACAATAGGCTACAATGTTACAAGTTTTTAATCTCATGGGTGATAGTGGGTTATTTCAAATTTTTACGTTATTTTCCTATAATGTTCAAGGTTTATATAATTTTATGCATTTGTATGTGTGCCCATACTGGGACTTGAACTCAAGGCCCAGGCAATTATCCCTAACCTTCTTTTGCTTGAGGTCAGGAATCTTATTACTTGAGTTGAAGCTCTACTTCTAGCCTCTGCCCCCCTTTTCTAAAATAGTTTATTGGATATAAGAGTTGCACGGACTTTCTACCCAAGCTGGCTTTGAATCACTATCCTCAGACCTCGGCCTCCTGAGTAGCTAGGATTACAGGCGTGAGCCTAACTACCACCTGGCAATTTTATGTTATTATTTTTTAAACCACAATTAAACAATGTAAAGGATCATTAACCGTACACTCACAGATTTCTGGACTGATGATTACAAACACTTTATTTAGGGCATAGAAGCATTGAAGTCCTTAGATATATCTCCAAACGAGGTGCTGGTGGCTCACGCCTGTAATCTTAGCTATTTAAGAGGCTGAGATCTGAGGATCACAGTTCAAAGCCAGCCTGAGCAGAAAAGTCTCTGAGACTCTTATCTCCAATTAACCACCAAAAACAGGAAGTGGCACTGTGGCTCAAAGTGGTAGAGTGCTAGCCTTCAGCTCAGGGGCAGCACCCAGGCCCACAGTTCAAAGCCCCATGATCAACCAAAAAACAAAATCTCCAAATGATAAGAGGCTAAGGAGTTTAATGGTAGAAGCCTCGCTAGCATGAGACCATGTGTCCAATCTCCCAGCTCCCAGCACCAGGGAAAAAAAAAGTATGTTGCCTTTCCTGAAGAAATCCTCTATATTCAAGGCTGCTAACGAAGTAAAAATATTTTTAGCATGCCAATATAAAAACATCAGCCCTTCAGGGCTGGGAAGGTGGCTCAGTGGTAGAGCACTTGCCTTGCATGCCTGAGGCCCTGGGTTCGATTCCTAAGCACCACATAAGCAAAAGAAAAAGGCCAGAAATGGTGCTGTGGCTCAAGTGGTAGAGTGCTAGCCTTGAGCTGAAGAGCTGAGGGACAGCACCAAGGCCCAGAGTTCAGGCCCCACAACCAGACCCCCCCCCCCAAAAAAAAATAGAAGCCAAGTCCTTGAGGATTCCATAAATCCAAATGTTCAGCCAGGTAATCAAGAGTTAAAAATAGAGGAAGAGATCTGTCCCACAGGTGAAAACTGGCTTCCTTTAAAATAAAATAAAACAAAACACGGGCTGGGAAAGTGGCTCAGTAGTAGAGCGCTTGCCTACTATGCATGAAGCCCTGGGTTCAACTCCTCGGTTCCACATACATAGGAAACGCCAGAAGTGGTGCTGTTGCTCAAGTGGTAGACTCTTTTCTCCTATAACCATGCCAGGCTGACATGTTAGCTACTCTGGAGGCTGAGATCTGAGGATCCAGGTTAAAAGCTAATCAGGGCATGAAAGTCTGTAGGACTCTTACCTCCAATTAACCACCAAAAACCCTGAAGGGGAGCCTTGACTCAAGTGGCAGAGTGCTAGCCTTGAGCACAAAAGTTCAGGGACAGCACCCAGGCCCTGAATTCAAACCACAAGAATGACACCAAAAAAAAAAATTTAAGCCAGGCTGGAGGCAGAGCTCAAATGTTAGAGCTCCAGCAGTGAGCAAGGAAATTGAGAGGCTATGAGTTCAATCCCCCATTAGAGAAGAAATGATATCCAACTTCTACCTGGTATTATTCACCATTTCTATCTTTTTTTGGGGGGGTATCTGGTCGTGGGGCCTGAATTCTGGGCCTGGGTGCTGTCCCTCAACTCTTCAGCTCAAGGCTAGTGCTCCACCACTTGAGCCACAGCACCACTTCGGCTTTTTTCTTTTTGATTATGTGGTGCTGAAGAATCGAACCCAGGGCCTCAGGCATGCAAGGCAAGTACTCTACCACTGAGCCACCTTCCCAGCCCACCATTTCTACATTTTCAAGTTGCTGTACTTGGGCCTAGGACCTAACCTAGGAATCTTTTCTTTCTTTCTTTGCCAGTTCTGGGGCTTGAACTCAGGGCCTGGGCACTGTCCCTGAGCTTCTTTTTGCTCAAGACTTAGCACTCTACCATTTGAACCAAAGCACCACTTCCAGCTTTTTCTATTTTATGTGGTGCTGAGGAATCAAACACAGGGCTTCATGTATTCTAGGCAAGCACTCTACTACTAAGCCACATTCCCAACCAGATTTTTTTCTTAAACAGTCAGGCCAATAAACTATTTGATATTTTTTAATTACCAAAGAAAAATAAAAATCAATTATATTGAATCAAACTGATTAGTGTCCTCAGTTCTTCACAGTTGAGTCAAGTTTGGTAAACAACTAATTCAACATATCTCAACTTTTGAAAAAAAATCTCTACTTAAAACATAGCCATATAGCCCATCATCCTAGCTCCTCAGGTGGCTGAGATCTGAGGATCATGGTTTGAAGCAGCCTGGTCAGAAAAGTCTGTGAGAAGACACTTATCTCCAATAAATACCAAAATTCAGAAATGGAGATGTGGCTCAAGGAGTAGAATACAAGCCTTGAGCCAAAAAAAAAAAAAAGTAGCAGCTCAAGGGTGTGCGTGCACACACACACATGCACACACGTACTTGCACACACACAAAGGGGGGCATATCAAAATAAATACACATGATCTACGATAGAGATACAAGAACCAGAGCGTTAAGTAAGTAGGTTACCTAACGTCTCCAAAGAAAAAGAAGTGTGAAGAATATTTACAGGGCATACATACTGGAATCTAAATAGGTATCTGAGGTGTTTTTCAAATTGCATATATTTTAATTGAAAAGAAAAAAGTTACTCCCAAGGAAGACTAGAATTAGAAGACAGACACTTCGGGTGTCTGCACCAGTCACTGTGTAAGCTACAATCACTTCTCATTTCTCCTTTAAATATACTTGACCTCTTCAAACAATCTGCGTTTCTCTTTAGGAAGTGAGCCCGCTAACACTCAGAAGCCACACACGTGTAGGACCCAGGACAAATGATTCCCAGGATGCTGGGAGCATGGCTGTCTTCAGGCTGAAATGAGACAACCTCTCCTTTTCCTTCCACAAAATGGGTGCACGGGGGACCCAGGGACCGGGTTCGTTTCCCCCCAAAGTCTCTCCTGACCCGGCATCCTCTCCAGGGTCCCTTGGAGCCCGAGGAGGGAGTGCGGGGTGCAGGGCCCGGCGGCCTCCACGGAGAGACGCAGCCCTGATTCGCTGGCCATGGTCGGGGTGATTTTTTCCTGCTGACCCACTAAGGAAATTCAGAACATTCGGGAGTAACTGTCAGAAAACAAACAAACCAACCATCCAACCATCCAACCATCCATCCAACCATCCATCCATCCAACCATCCAAGCATCCAACCATCCCTCCTGCGGACTTCAGGCTCCTGAGCCTCAGCTGCCCGGATTCTAGTGAAGGGGCTCCCACCGAGAAGAGGAAAAGTCGTTAGAAAATCACCTGGTACCACAGCCCCCTCCCCTCCCCTCCCCTCTCCTTCCTCCTCCTCCCCCTCTTCTTCCTCCTCCCCCTCCCCCGCCGCCGGAGGCAGCCCACAACTTCCCAGCATTGTTCCTCGCACCACCATGGGAGCTCAGGCCGCAGGAGCCTAGGTCCCCGCCTCTCCTTCGTGGAGCTCGCCTCCCCTGCTCCGGGAGCAAGGCTTCCCCACCGGGCCGGGTGCAGGGCGGGCGCAAGGAGGGGAGAGGAGGGGGGGCAGGGAGAACAACAACAATACAACAACAGAACAGCACAACAACAACCACCACAACACAAAAGCCGCACAAGTTTCCAGCCCCCCGCCATCCCCACCGCCCCCACCCCGTGGCTGGGCAGGGCTGGGCAGGGCTGGGCGCGGCGGGAAGAGGCGGCGCCCGACTTTCCCCGCGGCCCTGGGAGGACCCCCTTCCCCCCCCCCTGCCCGGAGTTGGCGGCCGGCTCCCGCCGCCTCGCTGGGGGCGGATGAGCTCCTGGCGGCCCCTACCCGGCCCTTGAGGGGGCTCGCGGCGCAGCCCGCCCGGCTCCCAGCGGCCCCGACAAAAGCAGGCTTGGCCCTGCACCGCGTGCGGGCACCGCCGCTGGATGTCCTGGTGGCACGCGGAGCGCCGCCCGCACACGCCGGCGGCCCTGGCCCCGGCCATTGCCCCCTCCCTCACACCGCCATGGCCCGGTCCCGCCGCTCACCTCTATCTCGTAGTCCGGCAGGCGGAAGGCGGTGCGGAAGACCGAGCAGAAGTGCTCGATGGCTAGCACCTCCCACCAGGAGCGGAGCTCGCCCAGCCCCACAGCACTGCGCTCCTCTGGGCACATTGCTTGGCGGCCGGGCGGGCGCCGCGGCTGGGCTGGTCTTGCTCGCGCGCCTCTGGCTCTGGCCCCGCGGCGGCGCCTCAGCGCCTTGCGCCAGTGGCTCTGCGCGACCTGTGGCTGAGGCACGCGGCTTGGCCGGGTCGGGCGGACCGCTTCGCGGCGGGCCGGGGGGTGGGGAGGCGGCTGCGACGGCGGCAGGGCCGAGTCTCCGAGGCTGCAGCGGCTCAGGCTGTCGGCGGGGTCCGCGCTCACCCTGTCCCACGGCGGCGCTGCGGCCGCCCCGGGTCCCGCAGAATATAATCCACTCAGCGCAGGGGAAATCAGATGGGGCCGGGGGCGGGGCCGCCACGCTGAGGGGCGGGGCCTGCGCGCCACAACAACAACCCCGCCCACCCTGGCGCATCTGGCTTGAGAGCTGGGGCGGAGGGAAAGGGGGCATGTGGTCATGGGGAGGGGCGTGGGGAGGAGCGGGGCCAAGCAGGTCCCCCTCTTTCTCCCTCCCCGACCAGCCCTGAGGGTCGTTCCGGCGCGCAGGCTCTCGCGAGGTCCCGCGGGGTCTCCCCTCTCCTCCCTAGGCCCCCGACTACGCACGTGCAGGAGGGAGAGCGCTGAGGCCCGTGCCGGCCCCTGGACGGCGGGGTCCTGCCAAAAAGAGCAAGGAGTCAGACCCAGCCCAGACGCCGGGGCCGCGGCGCCCACCGTGCCTGACCGCCTTCGGGCTGGCCTCAGCTCTGGCACGCGCGCACCGCCCTCCTGCGGGGAAGGCCTGCCTGGCCTGACCCCCCTGGGCCCCGCAAGCCGCTGTGACCTGCGCTGGGAGGGTGGGGTTTGAACTCAGGACCTCGAGCTTCCCGGGCGGGGCTCTAGATGCACGCATGCACACCCACACCCCCAGACCCCTCACAGGGTCCTCCATGTGCGCCCCAGCATGCAAAGGCAATCCTCCTACAAGCACCTCCTTTCCGCCTACCTCGGATGGTCCCTCAGTGGTAACAGCCACACCACCAACACAGGCGTGCACACACCATGCACAGATCTGCGTCTGAACGTGTGCACAGTGGTAACAGCCACAGCACCAACACTCGGTGCACACACCATGCACAGATCTGTGTCTGCACATGGCACAGTGGTAACAGCCACACCACCAACACACCCGTGCGCACACCACGCACAGATCTGCATCTGCACATGTGCACAGTGGTAACAGCCACAGCACCAACACTCGGTGCACACACCAAGCACAGATCTGAGTCTGCACATGGCACAGTGATAACAGCCACAGCCACACCACCAACACACGCGTGCGCACACCACGCACAGATCTGCGTCTGCACATGTGCACACCTGATCAAACTCAATCTTGCCACTCACCAGTGACTCCACTCTGTTCATGATAATCCCAACTGGCCTCCTCCCCAGCCCTTCCAACCCGGGGCTGATCTCCTCCTGCCAAACTGGTGCCTACACCTAGGGGCTTACCCCACCTCCTCCCTTCTGGCTGGGCTGGTCCCCTGCCACCCACAGAGGGACTGCCTTGCCTGACTCCTGTCCAGCCCTTCCGGTGTCCTCCTTGGAGTGGTATGCAAGTCTTTTACCGTGACTGCAGTTACCCTTTCTTCTCTAGTATAGTACATTTTTAGGGGAGATCCTCCCTGACATGTGCTATCTGAGTGATTCATTTGTATAATGATGAGTCATGTCACCTACCATAAGAAATTCAGGTCAGATGCCAGTGGCTCATGCCTGTCATCCTGGTTACTCAGGAGGCTGAGATCTGAGGACTGTGGTTCAAAGCCAGCCTGGGCAGGAATGTCCATGGGACTCTTATCTCCAATGAACCCCCAGAAAATCAGAAGTGGAGCTGTGGCTCAAAGTGGTAGAGCACTCAACTTGAGCGAAAAAGCTCAGGGACAGCGCCCAGGCTATGGAGTTCAAGCTGCATGAGACAAAAAAAAAAGTGGTAGAGAGCTGTCCTTGAGCAAAAAGATCTCAGGGACAATGCACAGGCTATGAGTTCAAGACCCACGACCACCACCAACAACAACAAAAAAAGCAGGAAATTCAAAACTCCTCAAAAGCCTAGTATGACTTACCTCCCTCCCTTGCCCTCTCTTCCTCCTCTCCTTCCTCCCTCCCTCTCTTCCTCTCTTCTACCCTCTCCCTTCTTTCCTTTCTTCCCCAGTGCCTTCCTCCTTCTCTTACCCTCCTCCTTCCCTGCATTGTTTGAAGGAAGAAAGTATTAGAGACTACATGATATAATTTATTGACAAAGTTTAGAATAAAAGAAATATATGGGGGCTGGGAAGGTGGCTCAGGGGTAGAATGCTTGCCTCGCATGCATGAGGCGTTGGTTCAATTCCACTGCACCACATAAGCAGAAAAAGCCAGAAGTGGTGCTGTAGCTCAAATGGTGGAGGCCAGCCTTGAGCTGAAGAGCTGAGGGACAGCGCCCAGGCCCAGAGTTTGAAATTGAGCCCTATGGCCAACAAAAAAAGAAAATATATATGTATATGGAGTTTGAGCTTAATGGTAGAATCCTTAACAAGTATGATGAACAAAAGTAGGAGCCAAAGTCACTGTGACCAGGTATGGTGGACTTCATTCCTTGGGAGAGGCAGGAGGATTGGTGAACACAGATCCAGCCTGTGCTGTCTCAAGATGCTGGCAGAAATTAAAAATTAAAACTATATATATATATATATATATATATATATATATATATATATATATATATATATCACTGTGAATAGACAATCTGACCTCAGAAATCCTCTGACTAACCCTTTCATGCTCCCTTTTAGTATGCTTCTGTTTCCAGGGCTTATCCATCCATCAGTTGGGAGTAGCCAGGCTCCCCTTAGACACACCTGTCCTCGGAGCCACTTTAGAATGACATCTTTTCATTCCTGTGAATTGCAGTTTTTGCTACAGTGGCAAACCTGCCCCAGACCAAGGCTATGGATCTTTGCCCCTAAGTGTAGTGACCGTCTACTTGACCAGCGAGGAAAAACGACCACCACTCCAGGAGTCTTCTCAGATCAGCTTTATTGGAGAGCCTTTTAGTTGTAGGAGAGCTTGGGCGCGAGAGAGCGTGCACCCGAAACACAGCCGCTTATATAGGGAATTCGAACACGGGTCTTTTCTATTGTTGGTCGCCTGCCTTTTACCGTCACCAGGTGTCATGGGATTGGCTGGGGACACTACCGGGCTCGCGCACGCGCACAGCCCAGGCGTCCCGCCAAGCACCGTCTGGAGTGGTAATCCTCAAAACTGCAAGGGAGTGGGCGGAGTCTCGCCTCGGCTCCCTACAGTTCCCCCTTCTTTGTTTTATGGCAACAGGTAAGAGTAGAGGTTGGGCCTCTGTCTAAGACATTAATGAGAGGACCTTGCACTGGCCTTCACCTGAGGGGCGCGCCTTCCCCAGTGATGACCAGGCCCGTCCGATGCCTTTTTTGCAGAGGTGGGATCTTGGGCATCAACCCACTTGCAACCCAGCATGCTCTTCTTGAGGAGATGAGAACCATCTCCTCAAGTGCAGTGCACTTGCCTTGCACCCTGTCCCAAATTGCAAATTGCATACCTGTCCCGGTGCAATGGGATCCCCTGATCCCTCGGGGTGCTAAGGCTATGCAGAATGGTAAGGCTTAACTGCCTCTTAGGGCCGACAGCCAAATCTGGGGTGAGGATCCACTCTCCAAAGCGGCTAATGCTTGCAAGATAACAACCTTGTCCCTTCTGGTTTGGGCTCGAAGGCAACAGACCAACCATAGGCAGACCACACATCCTCCCAAGCAGCAGGCTAAAAACATTCCGACTCCCACCCGCTCTTTGACAAAGGACACCACAGAGGCAATCCAGTCAGTAAATTGTAACAGCCCACAGCATCATCAGTTTAGCTATCACAGGGATTGTTATTAGCACTGTTGCTAACAGCAGGAAGATCAGCTGCATCTTCAAGAGGGGGTTCTGTTGCAGTCTCCACTGGCCTGGTCAGTCTCATTGGCACCCAGTGAGGTACTTCTTGACTCTGTGGAAAAACACAAACAGCTCCCCTGGATCTCGTTATTACCGGATCCCGTCCATACCATTTATTATTAATAACATCCTTCCACATAACCATGTCTTTAGTATCCATGGAGTCTCTTGTCATATGCCGATCTGCGGCAGACTGATCGTTGTCATTTAGAATTAAAAAATTAAGGGTAAAGAGCGCAAGAGAAAGTCTTTCCCTGGGGGACGCGGACTCAGCAACTCCCCCTTTTTGTTTTTGGAGCATTTCTTTTATGCTTCTATTAGCTCTTTCCACTATACCTTGTCCTTGAGGATTGTAGGGCAATCCGGTGGTGTGGGCAACCTGCATTTGTGCGCAAAAGGCGCGAAAACCATGGGAAGTATAAGCAGGGCCATTATCCGTCTTAAGTCTAAGGGGCTTTCCCCAAGCTGCCCAAGCTTCTAAGCAGTGTATTCTGACGTGAGACACCTTTTCTCCTGCCAAAGGTGTGGCATGAATGACACCAGAAAAGGTGTCCACAGACACATGTAAATATTTCAACTTACCAAATTCCGTCAGATGAGTAACATCCATTTGCCATAGGGCATTTGGTCTCAACCCCCTGGGGTTTACCCCCACATGGGGAGGATGAAGAAAGGTGACACAAGATTTACAGGCTTTAACAATATCTCTTGCCACATGCCTGGACAAATTATATCTTTTCCTAAGGGTATTAGCAGGTACATGATACAATCTATGAAAGTCTTTTGTCAATTCTACAGGATCAGCAGCGACCAGAGCCACAGCCCGAGTTGCCTGGTCCACCAAATCATTACACTTTGCCATTGGGCCCGGTAACATAGAGTGGGTGCGAATATGTCCAATATAAAAAGGATGTTTTCTGTTTAAGATAAGGGACTGAATCTGTAACAAAACATTAGAAATTGTACTGGCCTGCTTAACTGAAGCAGCAACTTCAAGAGAAGCAACGGCATTTACAACATATAATGAATCAGAAAATAAGTTAAAAGGTTGATCAAATCTTTTAAAAACTTCAAGCACAATTAAACATTCAACAGCCTGTGGGACATTCGGCCGAAAATTAAAAACTACCGGCTGTTTGTGTCCTTGAACAAAAAAGGCACCTTGTCCAGATTTTGATCCATCCGTAAAGATGGTTAGAGCATCAACCAAGGGCTCCTTTGAAGTGACAACAGGAAAATACACTAAATTTTTGTTAACTATGGCAAGCAGAGGATGCTTAGGATAATGATTATCAATTACATTTGGAAATGAGCAAACAAGAATTGCCCACATATCCATTGTGGCTGCTAAAATTTCAACTTGCTCACGGGTGTATGGAATAATTAATTTATCTGGAATTTTTGCAAAGTGCATTAAACAATACTTCATACCCAAAATTGCCTGTTTTTTTTTAAATTTTTTTTTTATTTTTATTTTTTTTTATTTTTTTTTTATTTTCTCAGATCAAAATTGCCTGTTTAGCCACTAATTCAGGAAAATATTGAACAGTTTTTGCTCCCACAGAATCATAGCATTAATAGTTAGCCTTTGAAGCAAGGCAGTGGTATAATTGGCTGTCACTCCATAAGTCCTGACTGCCTCAACTAAATCTTTTAACTGGGAGTAGGAAACCGGCTCAAGAATTCTCTCATTAGTAATGGGATTTTCAAAAACTGGAAAGGCGGCCGCTAACGGCGACCAGGTGCTGCCTTTTATAAAGTGACTCTTCCCTGCCGTCGGGCACGGCAGGGGGGCCGACGGGTGAGGGGCAGCTCCATTTCCTCTCCCTGGCTGCTGCGGTACTCCCACCCCTAGGGGGCGCCACCCTCCATATCTGTCTGCCACGTGCTCCGCCGCAGCCTCTTCTAAGTCTTCACTATCAGCTGGATCGAGCTGTTCTCCCTCCTCCTCTAACATTTCTTCCTCTGAGTCACTCACAAGATTACTATATTCTTGGTCCCGCCCTTCCACGTGTAGGGCTGAGAACCGGTTTGCTTTTAAAGAAGGGCGCGGGAGTCTCCTTGAGACCCCCTCCTCTCTGAAACCCTTCTCCTTTTGTGAGGGCTGCAGCCCCTCTTGCTTTAATTCTTTAGGATCCTTTTCTCTTTTTTCCCTTTTTCTTTTAGGCCTATTTTCCTCCCCCTTACTGTATGCTGACTCTGATAGACTATCCTGATGCCGTGTTAGTACTTTGCATCCTTCCTGGATTAAATCAAACCCTCCCTCCTCGAGGCAAGTGCGCACCATAAAAAAGACAAGCCACAAGGGAAGAAGCAATGCAAGCAACCAATAAATATCTAAATCTACAGTGAACAGCATATCGGGGGATATTTACCGACGTCTCCTCTCCGCGTGTTGAGTTCTGGCTCCAATTCGGCCTCTCGCGCGGGTCCCGTCCCAGGTTCGTTCCCGGGTTTCGGCACCAGTTGTAGTGACCGTCTACTCGACCAGCGAGGAAAAACGACCACCACTCCAGGAGTCTTCTCAGATCACGCTTTATTGGAGAGCCTTTTAGTTGTAGGAGAGCTTGGGCGCGAGAGAGCGTGCACCCGAAACACAGCCGCTTATATAGGGAATTCGAACACGGGTCTTTTCTATTATTGGTCGCCTGCCTTTTACCGTCACCAGGTGTCATGGGATTGGCTGGGGACACTACCGGGCTCGCGCACGCGCACAGCCCAGGCGTCCCGCCAAGCACCGTCTGGAGTGGTAATCCTCAAAACTGCAAGGGAGTGGGCGGAGTCTCGCCTCGGCTCCCTACACCTAAGCTGGGCAATTTGTTATTGCCATGAACTGCGAGGCACAACCCCGCCCCCCGACCCTGCTGAGAGGCTGCAGCAGGCAGCCAGATTCCACCAGCGTGGGCTGGAATGGGCAAACGTCCTGTGGAGTTTTTGTTTTGTTTTTACAGTCTAGAGATGGAACTTCAGGTCTCACACAGTATCTCAGCGCGCTACCAATGGACTACGCTCCCAGCCCCACACAGCCATGAAAAGAGAGATGACAAAGTCTGGTGAACTTAGAACTCAACGGGGGAGAGTCCAAAGGGGCTGAGAGACTCCTTTCTACCTCAGACCTTGAATCTCAGGACTGGAGGTCAGGAGGGGAACTCAGTGGTAGAGCACTTGCCTAGCATGTATGATGTACCACAAAAGAATAAAATAAACCCTGCCCACTTTGTCGGTCCTGGAGCTTGAACTCAGGACTGGGCACTGTCCCTGAGCTGCTTTTGGCTCAAGGCTGGCACTCTACCACTTGAGCCACTTCTGGCTTTTTCTGTTTATGTGGTACCAAGGAATCGAAACCAGGGCTTCATGCACTCTACCACTCTACCACTGAGCCATATTTCCAGCCCTAAAGTCCTGCTAGAGAGCTGTTGTTGCATTCTTTTCTACAAGCTGTATATGAGAACTCTCTCCCTCTTGCTACCCCTGAGTGGCTTAGTCCATGTTTATGCTTCTCCAAAATTCCTCTCTGAATTCCTGAGTGTCCTGCCACAGCCTAGCTCATTGTGACATCTCGCCTTGTTCTTGACACAGGTCAAACAGCTTTGTAGCAACTCAATTCTCAGCACCATTCAGAAGCTGGTGAATCTTAATGAGTTCTTCCTTTAATCTCTTCTCAAAAGGCCTAGGATCCTTAATTTCTCTAACTTTCTTTTAAATTATTTTAGCTCCTGGGTTATTTCCTTGGCCTCAGACCATCCCTGATCGGTTTAAAGGCCACTTTATTTTGGTTGACAAATGGCCCAGGGTTGTACATATTGGGTCTCAAACTCCTCAGCAGTGCCTCAATTTCTCCCCCCCCCCTTAGTTTTACTCACTTTGAAATTCACATTCAGGTAGAAGTATCAGTTTCAGGCCTCTCAAGTTTCTAATTCGATCGATAAAATGGTAAGATTGTCAACCTAATATAAAGAGTGGTTAGAAATAATCTAATCTACTTGTTTGCTGTAGAGAGCTCAGAGGAGAAAATATCTTGGTGTGTGCTGCAATTTCCTGAGGAAGAAGGGTCTCCAATTGGAAAGGAAAAAACAGCGGGTTCCCTGTATTCAGAACTTTAAACCTTTAATACAATTTTATTAAGGAAGTTAATTTAGAAACTTATTTATAAAAGTTCCAGGCATAAATTGAGATTTGCTAGGAAAAGCAAGAGCCATATTGCAGGGTTCAAAGAATCTGGGATTTGCCAAGCACCCATGGCTCAGGCCTGAAATCCCAGCAACTCAGGAAGCTGAAATCTTGAGAAACGTGGTTCTGGTTCAAAACCAACCCAGGCAGGAAAGTCTGAGAGACTTTTATCTCCAGTTAACCCCAAATGGCTGGAATGAAGGTGTGGCTCAAGTTGTAGAGCACTAGCCTTAAGTTAAAAACAAAACAAAACTCAGCTCCCAAGCCATGAGAGCAGCCCTCCCTTCCACCCACCCCAAAAAAGATGCACCTAGGAAAAAAAAAAGATGACAGTTAGAAATGCATCATGTATCATGGTCCAACTGTCTCGATGGGCATCTGGTCAACCTCCCACCCAGGAGCTGTTCTGAGCTGTCAGGCTCTGGGTGACCACCTTCTGGTTGTACAGATAAGGAGTCACTCCTGCAAGAGGCAGACTGTTCTAGATTTGATTGACTCTCGTTGTTCAAAGAATCGTCTACAGTGAACTGATAGCTGCCTCCCCCCTAAGTTTAACTCAGCTATCGTTGGTTAAAGAGTGATACAAAGACGTATTTCTTCCTCTTCCACCCAATACACTGTTGCTCTAGGATGTTTCGGCTCTCTGGTTTTGCTTGCTGTGTTTTCTGTTGACCATATTTTTCAGTGTTGTGGATGGACCCAGAGCGGGAAACATATTAGACAAATGCTCTATCACTGAGCCTGGTCCCGAATTGTTCAATGTTTGTATTCCTAGCACCTAAAGCAGCACTTGAAACTGAAAAAAGAAAAAAAAAATCCAACTAACAGGAAAAAAAAAAAAAAAAAAAAAAGCATCGACTTTTAGCCTTTTCTGTGCCAGGTATGGTAGTCACCTGTAGGTGTAGATTTACAAAGTTCAATAAACCAGGGTCTATGCACCATGGCAATTAAAGTCAAGGAAGGACATCGAGCCAATAAATCAAGGATTAGACTTTTAAGTGTAAGCACGGCGCGCGAGGAAGCCCAGAAGAAGAGAAGCCAAACTAAACGAGGACAGCGGGGTTTACTTCCTGGGCGGCAGCTGGGACAGTGGAGCTTGAAGGACACTGTGCCAGCTGGATGGAGAAGGAGGAAACAGAGAAAATGGTATAAACACAGCCGCTGCGTAGTTCAGTGGCTGCTGCGTGGCGTTTCTGCAGAGCATGAGGGGACTCTAGCACCAAGTTCAGAGTTCAGCTAAGCTTTATCATAAGATAACTGAGGATGACACCTATTGACGGACTTTAAGCAAGAGAATAAAGTAGATTGAAAGCCAGGCTTGGGCCTTTTGAGAAAGACACCCTGGGATCCTGAAACCATTTCAGGATCCATGCAAAAGCGGGAACCAAGTGAGGAGGTTCAGGTTGAGGTTGGCAGGGATGGAAGGCAGAGCAGGGTCTGAAGAGAGGCAGCCCACACATCTGCAGACACTGAAGAAGGGAAGCAGTCAGAGGCAACCCCAACTTCTCATTAGTTAGTCACTAGTTGTATTTTTCATTTGAGGTTTTGCAATGCTGGGATTGAACCCTAATCCCAAATATGCTAGACATGTGTTCTAACCATATCCCCAACCCTAAAGGTGGTGTGTGTGTGTGTGTGTGTGTGTGGTGTGTGTGTGACTGTGTGTGTGTGTGTGTGTTTAAGCAAGGACTTGGGGTATTTTGCTGTATACCCCAGATTAGGCTCAAACTTGCCATTTTCCCCGCCTAAGCCTCCCAAGTGCTGAGACAGTCCCTTCAGTTTTGAAGCAAAGAAAGTGAATAAATCAGGCTCCAAGTATGATTCCAGTGTCTCCCAGAAAAAGAAAAAGGCATCAAGGGGTAAGGAGAGGACATTGGGAGAAGGGAGAAGACATCAGGAGGAGGAAGATCAGGAGGAGGGAGAAGACATCAGAAGAAGGGAGAAGACATCAGAAGAAGGGAGAAGACATTGGGAGGAGGGAGAAGACATCAGAAGAAGGGAGAAGACATCGGGAGGAGGGAGAAGACATCAGAAGAAGGGAGAAGACATCAGAAGAAGGGAGAAGATATCAGGAGAAAGAAGACATTAGGAGATGGGAAAATACTTCAGGAGGAGGGAGAAGATATCAGAAGGGAGAGGGAGAAGACAGAGGAGGGAGAAGACATCTGGAGGAGGGAGAAGACATCAGGAGGAGGGAGAAGACATCAGGAGGAGGGAGAAGATATCAGGAGGAGGGAGAAGACATCAGGAGGAGGGAGAAGATGTGGGGAGAAGGGAGAAGACATCAGAAGGGAGAAGACACCAGGAGAAGGGAGAAGATATCAGTAGAAAGGAGAAGACATTAGGAGTAGGGAAAATACTTCAGGAGGAGGGAGAAGATATCAGAAGGGAGAGGGAGAAGACAGAGGAGGGAGAAGACATCAGGAGGAGGGAGAAGATGTGGGGAGAAGGGAGAAGACATCAGGAGAAGGGAGAAGATATCAGGAGAAAGGAGAAGACATTAGGAGAAGGGGAAATACTTCAGGAGGAGGGAGAAGATATCAGAAGGGAGAGGGAGAAAACAGAGGAGGGAGAAGACATCAGGAGGAGGGAGAAGACATCAGAAGGGAGAAGACATCAGGAGGAAGGAGCAGACGTCAGGAAAAGGGAGAAGACATCAGAATGGAGATGAGGGCTTTGATAGGTGTTTTGTACACCAGACTCCAGAGAACCTGAAGCATTTTTCTTGTTGCTGTTCTCAGTGCTAGGGATGGATCTCAGGGTTTGTGCATGTCAGCCATTGAGTTACATACCAGGCCCATATTGCTTGTTTGCTTGGGAGTATTTTGGTAGCAATGGATTTTGAACTGAGCCTCATATATATAAGGAAGGCAGGTTGACCACTTGATTCAAACCTCCATTTCTAGCTTTTCATTGCTTAACGAAATAATCTGAGACAAATTTGATGGATTTGTCTGTCTGGGCTGGTTCTGAATAACAGTTCTCAGGACTCAACCTAGCAAGCGGCTAAGATTACAGACATGAGAGTCACACTTGCTTGGCTACCTTACCATTTTTTAAAAATCTGAAATGAAGCTGGGTGCTGGTGGCTCACGCCTGTCTATCCCAGCTATTCAGGAGACTGAGATCTGAGGATTGCAGTTCAAAGCCAGCCTGGGCAGGAAAGTCTGTGAGACTCCTATCTCCAATAAACTACTAGAAAACTGGAAGTGATGCTGTGGCTCAAGTGGTAGAGTACTCGCCTTGAGCTGAAGAGCTGAGGGACAGTGCCCAGGCCCAGAGTTCAAGCCCCATGACCGACCAAAAAAATAAAGAGCCAAAGAGCTGAAGCTACCGCTCAGTCGTAAACTTACCTAGTAAGGAGGAGCCCCTGGGATCTAGTCCCAGCACCACCTAAAATAAAAGATAAAATAAAAGTAAAAGCACAGAAACCTTCATTTGGCAGAGAAGGCAAACAGGACGTGTTATTCGGCCTGTGTGCCTCTGTGTGTCAGATCAGGCATACACAGAAGATACACAACCCCGGCCTGGATGTTACCAGACACGCACACCTCCTGCCCCTCTGCTGTGCCAAATCTGGGCCTTGAGAAGAAAGGGATCTCCCTCCCTTTCTCATATTTTTCATGGGTCTCCTCTTTTCTTTTTCCTCCAGCTCTATACCTTATGCCTTGCTAACGTCAGATCAAAACGAAAAAGGCTAGATTTCCATTTCAACTGAAATTCTTTCCCCCACGGGACTCAAAACCACAGGCTAAAACCCAATAGCACAGTCCCGGGAGAACAACCCAACGGTGTGGTGTGTATATGTGGTAGACACCCAGGATGCAACTCCACCAGAATGAGAGCCAAGCTGAAGTAATTACAGAGAAAATTGCAGCCAGGCTGGGTGCTGGTGGCTCACACCTGGAACCCTAACTGCTCTGGAGGCTGAGATCTGAGGATCGCCACAGCTCAACGCCAGCCCAGGCAGGAGAGTCCATGAGAGTTTTTCTCCAATTAACTACCAAAAAGCCAAAAGTGGAGCTGTGGCTTGAGTGTTAGAGCACTAGCCTTAAGCAATAAAGCTCACAGTGCTAAGACCCTGTGTTCAAGTCCTAGGACTGGCATAAAAAAAATTGAAGATACACTTAGGCATTTGGGAGAGCTCAGTGGTAAAGCACATACTTTGATCCCCAACACCTTGAAATAACGAAGAGACAAAAAGAATGTTGGAGTGGGGCTGGGAAGGTGGCTCAGTGGTATCGCACTTACCTTGCATGCCTGAGGCCCTGGGTTCAATTCCTCAGCACCACATAAGCAAAAAAAAAAAAAGCCGGAAGTGGCACTGTGGCTCAAGTGGTAGAGCGCTAACCTTGAGCTGAAGAGCTGAGGGACAGAGCCCAGGCCCAGAGTTCAGGCCCCATGACCGGACCCAAAAAAAAAAAAAAAAAAAAGAAAAAAAAAGAATGCAGGATAAGCTAGTGCCAGTATTTGGCATATCTGTAATCCTACATACTCAGAGGACTAATATGTGAGGGTTGTGGTTCAAAGCCACCCTGGGCAGGAAATGCTCACAAGATGGGCACACACAATAATAAAAATAAAATAAATTTTTAAAAGAAGGGGGGCCTGGGAAGGTGGCTCAGTGGTAGAGTGCTTGCCTTGCATGCCTGAGGCCCTGGGTTCCATTCCTCAGCACCACATAAGCAAAAAGAAAAAAAGCCAGAAATGGAGCTATGGCTCAAGTGGTAGAGCGCTACCCTTGATCTGAAGAGCTGAGGGACAGCACCCAGGCCTAGAGTTCAGGCCCCACGACTGGACCCAAAAAATAAAAATAAAAATAAAAATAAAAGAAGAGGGGACTGGAGCCAGTGACTCATGCCTATAATTCCAGCTACACATGAGGCTGAGATCTGAGGATCGAGGTTCAAAGCCAGCCTGGGCAGGAAAGTCTGTGAGACTGTTCTCTCCAATGAACCACCAGAGAACTGGAAGTGATGCTGTGGCTCATGTGGCACAGTGTTCCACTTGACCAAAAGGAGCTTAGGGACAGTGCCCAGGCCCAGAGTTCAAGGCCCAGGACAAGAAGAAAGAGAGGGGGGGGAAGGAGGGAAGGAAGGAAGGAAGGAAGGAAGGAAGGAAGGAAGGAAGTACTTCTTTCAGTGAAAAATAAATGGTTAAGACTGCGAAACTTTGAGTAATTTGCCTCAATTTCTCATTTGTGACTAGGAACTGTACTGATTTTAAGGAACACAGAAATGGCTTTAGAATGGCCACTGGCCATGACCCTTACATAACTTGGAAAATAAGGATGAAGATAAACACATAGTTCAAATTACCCATAAAGGGTTCTCAGTGCTCAGATAAGTGGAGGGTATTGTGTGGGCCCAAGAACTATAAGCCTGGAGGCCAGGATAATGCCTTGTGCCTATAATCCCAGATACTTGGAAGGCAGGGCTAGGTCTTAGACCAGGTGATGGAAATCTGTCTAAAAACTAAAGAGGACTGACTAAAGGCATGGTTCAAGTGGTAGAGCACTGCCTAGCAGGCTCTAAATTCAATACCTAGTATGGTAGAGGACTAAATCATCCCATTAAGGGCAAGAAGACATTGCCACTAGCCCAGTGTGGTTGTGTGTGCTGAAAATGTAAGATGTGATTGGGGCATGGTGGTACCTATCTGTAATCCCAGCACTGAGGAGGTGAGGTGGGAAGACTGGGAGTTGTTCAAAAGCCAACCTAGGCTACAACAGCAAGGACCTGTATCTGAAAGGGAGGGAAAGAGAAAAGGACAAAAGGAAATGTGTGGGATGGGGCACACAGCTTGCCTAGCATGCAAGAGGCATTGGATTCCATCCCACACACTGAAGGGAAAGAAAAGAAAAGGTAGGGGGCTGGGAAGTTGGTTCAGTGGTAAAGCGCTTGCCTTGCATGCCTGAGGCCCTGGGTTCGATTCCTCAGCACCACATAAGCAAAAAGAACAAAGCCGGAAGTGGCGCTGTGGCTCAAGTGGTAGAGCGCTAGCCTTGAGCTGAAGAGCTGAGGGACAGTGCCCAGGCCCAGAGTTCAGGCCCCACGACCTGACCCAAAAGAAAAAAAAGGTAGGGTGTGTTCAGCCTGCAGGGGTTTTGTGACTAGGGCACGGGGTGTGATTCCCATTCACTTCCCAGACACCTTTCCAAGCAAGCTCCTTGCAGCCAGGTGTTCACCCACCACATCTGGAAACGAAGGTTTTCCAGGTGGCCTAGGCTCCGTCGACCTGGAATATGAACATGTGAACCAAGAATAGCTCTGAGATGGACAAACACCTGGTCCGGGCTGACAAGCAACAGGACTGGAGAGGGGAGAGGGGCCAGGCCCGATGCATGGCTGTGCTCGGAGCATGGAAAGTCTCTTGGTTCTGAATGAGTTGGGAGGGAAGGAAGAGCCCTTCGCGTGGCTCTTGGTTTCTTTCAGGTCAGCTGGAGAGGACTTCCCAGGCCCAGCCCAGGGCAGGAGAGGAGTCCCTGTGGGGAAGGCCTTAGGAAACAGGAAATGGCCTAGTGGATGAGCCCAGTAAGGTACACACACACACACACACACACACACACACACACACACAAACGAAGCTCTGAAACCTGCCTGCTGTCTGTGGCCCTTATGTTTGTTTGTTTTCCCTTTGGCTTCCCCTGGCTTTTGGGAGGAGTCTGGCAAATTCCCACTGTCTTTGGAAGCGAAAAGAAGGCTTGGTGATTTTCCAAGCTGGGGCCAGAGGGACATATGCCGTGCTGGCACCTGGCTGGCCAGGCACCCAGTCAGCTCCAGGTGCCATGACCTCCCCTCAGGTGGGCCAATTAAAGGCTCCTGTGAGCTCACCCAGAGACGCCTCTGGGAGGAGGGAGGCCGCTGAAACTCGCTCTCTTTGAGCTGGGGGAGGGCGGATATCACTCTCCATCAGCCACTTCATTCCCCGAGGGTGCTAATGCACACCTCAGCTTCATTTCATCTGTTTGATTAAGAACTTGATAGCCATAGCCGGGTGCTGGTGGCTCACGTCTGGCATCCCACTACTCAGGAGGCTGAGATCTGATGGTCGTGGTTCAAAGCCAGCCCGGACAGGAAAGTCCACGAGACTCTTATCTCTAATTAACCACCAGAAAAAAATGGGAAGTACCTCTATGGATCCAAGGAGTAGAGTGCTACCCTTGAGCAAAAAGAGCTCAAGGACAGCACCTAGGCCCAGAGTTCAAGCCCACAACTGACCAAGAAAAAAAAAAAGTGTTCATCATGCTATGCATACTAGTACATACAAGGGGTCACCTTCTGGTTACAGTCTTAGAGCACTGGACAAGGGACCGTGATTTATTTGTTTTAAATATTCCTCTGGTGGACAGCTAGTTTTCCATCATTTTGTTATTCTGTGCCAGACCAGGGGCTTGAACTCAGGGCCTGGATACTGTCCCTTTTTAGCTCAAGGCTGGCACTCTATCACTTGAGCTACAGTTTCACTGCCAGGTTTTTGTTGTTGGTTTGTTTCTTTGCTTGTTGCCAATCCTGGGGCTTGAATTCAGGGCCTGGGTGTTGAGCTTTTGTGTGCAAGGCTAGCACTCCACCACTTGAGCCACAGCTCCACTTCCAGCATTTTGGTAGTTAATTGGAGATAAGAGTCTCACAGATTTTTCTGCCTAGGCTGGCTCCAAACTTTGATTCTCAGATCTGAGGCTTCTGAGTAGTGGGGATGATAGTTGTAAGCTACCGGCACCCAGTTATATTTTGCTTTTGTTGACCTGAAACTGGTGACCCTCCTGTCTGTTTCCCGGGTAGCTAAGATTACAGGTATGTACCACCATGCCTGTGTCCACTGGGGATCCTACCCTGGGCAGGGCAAGTTCCTTACGAGGGGACAAATATGAATGACCACGTTTTCAGTTTCTGTTCCAGGAGAAGCCAGCGCAGGAGCCACCACAGGGCAGAAAGCCCAGGGTGAATATACACATCTGAGAGGCATCAACAAGTGTCCGTCCTTGGGAGACTTGGATGTGTGCTAGGCCATCCAGGAAGGAGTGAGCTGAGCCCAGCCCTGGGGAGCAGCTGCGGGTGGCCACCATGGAAACTACCGATCAGGGAGCTCTGAACATGCCCCTCTGAGCTCACTGCTGTGGATGCCGCTCTTCTTCTTCCATGCCAGCAACCTGACTGTTCGATGCTCTCTATGCAAATCTAACTCCTTGTCAGAAATAACAATGTCAGCTTCCGCCTAACACCTCAGCTCCAGCAGCCTTCCCTTCTTCCCTGCTCCCAACAGACTGCCAGCACAGCTCACCCTAACAGCCTTGTGCTCACCTGGTCTCCAGCAACAGGAAAATCCCCCTAAGGTCAAGCATTGTTGCTTATTTGCCTTTGATTCTCCACACCTGGTCTAGTGTAAGCATTTAAATAATGGCTGTTGAAGGGCAAATGCAGTGGTTCACATCTATAATCTCAGCTACACAGGAGGCAGATTATCAAGATCACCAGCCCAGGCAAAAAGCCAGCAAGACCACATCTCAACCAACAACAGAGGGTTATGTCGGCACATGCCTGCATTATCCCTGGGGCTGGGAAGGTGGCTTAACAGTAGAGTGCTTGCCTAGCATGCATGAAGCCCTTGGATCCGTTCCTTAGTACCACATACACAGAAAAAGCCAGAAGTGGTAGAGCGCTCGCCTTGAGCTGAAGAGCTGAGGGATGGCACCCAGGCCCTGAGTTCAAGCCCCATGACAACAAAAAAAAATCTGAAAAAGTCCCCAAAATGTAAGCACGACCCAAGTGTGCAGCAGTGTCTGAGTTTGCTCACAACCTGCCAGGCCCTGGGAGAACCCAAGTACAGTCTGCACAGCATCATCACAGCTGATGTGCAAGCTCAGACCCATACACAAGGTTTTATGTTTGCATGACTTCTGCCTTCCTGAGCCTCCTACCTAATTTCCTTAGCAGTTTTGTCTATTTCATTCTGAGTCATTCTTAATAAACAAGACAGGTTCATCTACAAGAAGGGTAGTATGGCTCAACCTGCCAACCCTTAGAGGAATAGAACTTCTGTAATTGCTACGGCTCAGAGAGGAAAAAAGTCGGAGATGGAGCTGTTGTTCAAATGGTAGAGTGCTAGCCTTGAGCAAAAAGGAGATCAGGGACAGCTCCCAGGCCCTGAGTTCAGGTCAGAACAGATAGGAGAGAGAGAGAGAAAGAGAGAGAGAGGAGGGAGAGAGGGAGAGAGGGAGAGAAGGAGAGAGGAAGAAAAGAAGGAAGGAAGGGAGGAAGAAAGGGAGGGAGGGAGGGAGGGGGGAGGGAGGAAGGAGTAATAAAATCTACATACAAAATTTTGACTACTAATTCAACAGATAAGATTTTTTTAATTGTGGTCACCACAAAAGAGTAGTAAAGTAACAAAATAATTTTCAAAGCTGTGCTCAATCATGTCCCAGGTAAAAACACCAGGCTTCAGTGGGCACTGGTGGCTCACGCCTGTAATCCTAGCTACTCAGGAGGCTGAGAACTGAGGATCGCGGTTCTAAGCCAGCCTGGACAGAAAAGTCACAGTGAGGCTCTTATTGCCAATTAACCACTCAAAAACCAGAAGTGGCGCTGTAGCTCAAGTGGTAGAGCGCTCATCTTGTGAACAAAGAAGTTCAGGAACAGCCCCTAGGCCCTGTGTTCAAGCCCCACAACTTTAAAAAAACAAATAGCTCACCAGATCCTCTTCTGTCATTACCACTGTCTTAGGAAATATGAGAGGCAGAGCAAATATCTTTGGCCTTGCCTAGCATACTCAAGACTCTACTTTCAACTCCCAGCACTGCAAATTAACTAATTCATTTAATTAATTAATAGTTTACAAAGACTGGGGTGCGGCTCAAGTGATACAACACCTGTACAACACACTCAAGGCATTGTACCAAGGCTACAAAAGAGAGGAGAAAGAGAGAAGATAAGGAAGCAAGGATGGAAGGAAGCCAGGCACTAAGGCTCACATCTGCAATCCTAGTTACTCAGGAGGCTGAGATCTGAGAATCCTGTTTTATGCCAGCCAGGGTATGAAATTCCATGAGACTCTTATCTACAATAAAGTACTCAGAATAAGCTGCAAGTGGTACTGTGGCTCAAGTGGTAGAGCGCTAGAGCATTGAGCAAAAGAAGCTCAGGGACAATAGAACCCAGGTCCTGAGTTCAAGTCTCAGGACTGGCAAGAAGGAGGAGGAGGAGGAAGAAGAAGAAGAGGAAGAAGAAGAAGAGGAAGAAGAAGAAGAAGAAGAAGAAGAAGAAGAAGAAGAAGAAGAAGAAGAAGAAGAAGAAGAAGAAGAAGAAGAAGAAGAAGAAGAAGAAGAAAAAATAATGAGAAAAAGAAGTAATCTACTGCCTTTCATTGCCAGTAACAGTAGGGAATGATGAAATGATAGTATACAGAGCCCAGGACTGTTTACATCGGGGTGTCATTTTTCCAAGAGAGTTGGTGGTAGCCGTTGCTACCACCAGCCCATAATCTAAACCAGAAAGTGCACTTAAGGAAATAATTAAGTTTCCTTGGCTCATTAAATCTTGTCGTTCGGGAAGTGGCTGTAACCATGTGTAGTTGTCTCTCTGCTGAGCATTAAACCCAGATCATTACTTTGGGGGAAGTCAGTGTGGAGTCTGTGTCAAGGCCTACCTGCCAACTTGACAGAGTCTCTTTGCCGGCTCCAACCATCCAACCAAAGGGTCCAGGTCTTCATGCTCTGGGCACAGAAAACCGTGCGAAACTTATAAGAGATGCAAAATGAATTGAAAACGTCATCGTTTCATGGGAGGCTTTTGATCTGACTGTAAGACAAAATTAGCATTTTTGAAATGATTGAACAGTAAGCTGGGCACAGGTGGCTCACGCCTATAATCCTAGCTCCTCAGGAGGCTGAGATCTGAGGATTATAGTTCAAAGCCAACCCAGGCAAGAATGAGACTTCTTATCTCCAATTAACTACCTCCCTCCTTCCAAAAAAAAAAAATGGCCAGAAATGGCCGGAAATGGAGCTGTGGGTCAAGTGGTAGAGTGCCAGCCTTGAACACAAAAGCTCAAGGACAGGGCTGGGAAGGTGGCTCAGTGGTAGAGCACTTGCCTTGCATGCATGAGGCCCTGGGTTCGATTCCTCAGCACCACATAAGCAGAAAAAGCTGGAAGTGGGGCTGAGGCTCAAGTGGTAGAACACTAGTCTACAGCTGAAGAGCTCAGGGACAGTACCCAGGCCCAAGTTCAGGCCCCACAACCGACAAAAAAAAAAAAAAAAAGCTCAAGGACAGTGTCAGGTGCTGAGTTCAGAGAGAGAGAGAGAGAGAGAGAGAGAGAGAGAGAGAGAGAGAGAGAGAGAGAGAGAGAGAGAGAGAGAGAGAGAGAGAGAGAGAGAGAGAGAGCAATTCCAATTTCAAGGAAAAGTCAGGAGCCAGTGGCTCAGGCCTGTAATCCTAGCTACTCAGGAGGCTGAGATCTGAGGATTGCGGTTCAAAGCCAGCCCAGGCAGAAGAGTCCCTGTGAGACTCTTTATCTCCAATAAACCACTCAAAAGCCAGAAGTGGGGCTGTGGCTCAAGGGGTAGAGTGCTAGTCTTGAGCAAGAGAGCTCAGGGACACTGCTCAGGCTCTGAGTTCAAGCCCCACACCAGACAAAACCAAAACCAAAACAACTAACTGAAGAGCTGCAGATTTCACATGTCACGTGTGAGCAGGGAGGCTGGGGATCTCAGAGCACAAGAATGTCTGTGATAACCTCTTCCTGGGTGCAGGCACACTGTGTGGCCAAGACGGCTAAGCCAGTTAAATGGGTGCACTATGTTCCACCCTGCCCACGACACCCTAGAAAAATCCTGAACCCCTTTCATTACAGACCTGGTCTGCGGGGACCAGCAAAGGGCCCCCTTCTCACTTTTCCGCGACTCTTTTCCTTCTTCTTTTACTGTACTCCTGAATTTGCTCTGCTTCGGTGGGAAGGCAATCCCTTCAAGATTGGGGGTTCAGCTGGAAGATGTGATGTGCCAAATGAAGGCTTTTATAGAAGTGAGGATGTCTCTGTAAAGCAGGTAGCTGGATTACCAGGACAGGTCAGGGCTGTCTCCATTGCTTGTGCAGGCCTGGTGGAGAACAATTTGGTGGGCAGCCTCAGGAGGCACAGCCAGATACTTCCCGGCCTCGAAGTGGCCCCCTGATTCTTCACCCCAGTGGGAGAGTGGCAGTCAGCTGTGCGCATCCATGCTCCTGGATACCCGGCCCTCTCTGCTTCACCAGCACTGTTCTATAAGGGGCAGGTCAGCTGTCTGCCTCCTCTAAACAAAGGGTCTTTGCCACACACCTGTCTGCTACCCTGCCTGGTGTTTTTCTTTTAGTTGTTTGAGCCTTCAATAAAGACACTTTGATGCCTACACTGGACCACTTCCACTGAAGAACCAGGGAACCAGAGGGCAAATTGAAGCCTGAGAAGCCAGGCATCCTGCAGGAGTATTCTGGGCACCTGACTTTGGCTCCTTTGCTGTTCCCAAAAAGGCCTTTAAAAAGAGGTGCTACACCAAGATACAGAAACAACCCAGAAGCCCCACTACAGATGAATGGATCCAAAGACTGCGGTACCTATATACAATGAAATATTAGGCAGCCATTAGAAAGGACAAAATAACGGCATTTGCAGGGAAATGGATGGACCTAGAAAAAAATCATTTTGAGTGAGGGAAGCCAAGAGCAAAGAGACAAACGGCACATGGTCTCCCTGATATGTGAATGTTAAATCCAAAATGTAAGGAGACACAACAAAGTATACAGGACTGGAGAAACAAAGGACCTCCACTGATCTGGTTGAATCATTACTAAATGGCCCATGCTACTGACACTGGAGGGAAGCCAGGAGGAGGACTCAAAAATAGAGGGAAACAGGGGAAAACATACAACAGTGGGACCCACCAGCTGCACTGGACATTGATGAAAACAAACTAAGCAACTCAATGGCAGCAATGGGAGGGAGGGAATGAGTGGGAAAGAGGGAACGGCTGAAACTAAGCAAAAGGAAAGAGATGTACATATCACCCAGTGTAGAAGAAACAACTGTATTGTCAAAGCTTATAGAACTCATAAACTTTATAGATGACAATAAAGACAATTTGCCCCATGAAGGTTAGAATGTGTTTGTGACTTTAAGTATCACTATCTCACCATACTGTGAAATTTATGTAATCACTTAATCATGATAAAATTTTTTTTAAAGAGGCTGAGATCTGAGGATTGCTGTTCGAAGCTAGCCATGGCAGGAAGTCCATGAGGCTGTACCTCCAATTAATCACAGGAAACACCAGAAATGGTGCTGTGGCTCAAGTGGTAGAACGCTAGTCTTGATCACAAAGAGGCTCAGAGACTGCACCAAGGACCCAAGTTCAAGCCCCAGGACCAACAATATATAAAAAAGTATAAATAAATAAAAATTAAATAAAATGAACAAATAAAAAATAGAGATATAGAGTTCCGGGAAGATGGCGGAGGAGAAGCTGGAATCTGAACAAGCTCTCGCATAGAAAGTAGTTTTAGAGTTCCAGTGAACAGTCCTAAGCCAGAGAATCACACCAAGTGTGCCATAACAGGACAGAGAGTTAGACAAGAGAGGGGAAGCCAAGGAAACGCATCAGCTGCCGCTCCTGCGGCGGGGTCGCGGCGGCGACCACCGCCGCGGGGTCATACCTGAGACACAGAGAGTCGGGGACGAAGGAGCCAGACGCAGTGGACGAGCAGATTCTACTCAACACCAACAAGAACTGACAAGGAGCAAACATCTTCATCCTGCTGTTTGCAGACCAGAGATGACCCAGTATCCAAGACTCGGTGTGAGTACAAGCCCGACATCCTCACTCCTCAGGGAGCAGAGGAGGGAAGGCCACCCCTCCCCCCCCAGCACCGGTGATCTCCATCTTGGATACCGACAAAGCTCAGAGGAGCTGCTAGCTCCAGCTCAGGCCTTGGAATAAAATGAGTCATTTAGCAGGTCACAAGAACTTAACGGCGAAGTGACCTGCCAGACTCAGCTCCATCCAGGGAAAAGTCACCCAGCTCAGGCGCCAGCCATTGGAGTGCCTTGCCTCACTGGGTAACCAGAGCCAGAGGCTGCCCCTCCCTCTAGCAGCCTCAACAATCATTGAAAAACAGAATCCCTGAGAATGGCTCCAGGCTGGGCACTGTGAGCTTTATCACAAAATAGCCCCAGGGAAAAGCTACTGTTTGTTGAAAGGCCTCAACTCTACCCAGAACCTAGCCTCATCACCACATCCCCCTCTTTTGTGATTCTCAAAGCAGACCACCCTCCCAGAAAACTAACCTGGGAGGGGGATCTCAAAATCTTGGGTAAAGCAGAGCATTTTTCTGCCTCTTCCAACCAACCGACTTAAGAAACCAATCAAGCCACAGGACCTCAAGCTGACCAGAGACTCCAACAAGAGACTGGTTGCAGACAAAAGGGAGATACAGGATTCTTCCCACTCCTCCCCTCCCCCCCCCAAAAAAAATCAAAACACTTCTTTTTCTTTTTTTTTCTTTTTTTTCCTTCTTCTTCTTCTTTTCTTTTTTTTTGCTTGTTTTTTGTTTTTTGTTACCATATATATATATATATATATATATATATATATATATATATATATATACATATATAAATTTTTTTCCCTTCTAAAACTTTTATTAATCTTTAATTTTTGCCTCTTCTGAAAAAATAATTGTTTTCCAGTAACTTTTTTTTTTTCTCATCTTATAATTTTTATTTTAGGAATACGTGAATGAGCGTTTTCCTTTCTTTTCTTGTCTTCTTTCTCTGACATTAACCAGGCCCTGAATTCAAGCCCTATGACCAGCACCAAACAACAAAAAAGCTCAAGTGGTTGAGCTGTGGTTCAACGTGTGAAGCCTGCTTGCCTGTTGAAAAATAACAACCCTCAAAGAGAGACATCAGACCATTAAGAATAAGATATAAAACCTGCACTGAAAAAGTAAAACAAAGACCCAGTATAAATGAAAATGCAGGCATGAAAAAGAGCTAATTAAAGGTTTTTAAACCTTTACACTCACACCTGAAATCCGACCTGCTCACAGTCACTGAAATCTGAGGATCATGATTCAAAGCCAGCCCCGGCATGAAAGTCCATGAGACTTGTTTGAATGTGTGCCAGTGATGCACTTGAACTAGAAGTATTTTGCTCATGGCTAGAACTCTAATGCTTCCTGCCTCTTGGTTAATTGGAGATGAGTCTCATGGACTTTCCTGCCCAAGCTGGCCTTGAAAGGCAATCCTCAGGCTTCAAGCTTCTGTGTAGTGCCCTTGGTTTCCTATGGGACTCTTATCTCCTCTTCAGCACCAGAAAATGGTCAAACAGAAAAGGTAATTGGTGGAACTGTGCATCAAATTGTATGAGCTCCAAACCTTGAGGAAGAAAAACAACTAAACTGTTAAGAAGTGAAGGAGAAAGGATGGAAATAGAGACCAGACTCAATCTTCCACAGGCAATGACTGTTAATTGAGATAGAGCAACGAGGAACAGCCTTCCCACAGGCTTGGAGACTGTGTGTCAGAGCTGAGACAGGAGCTAGGTTTTATGAAGTCTGAGCAAGGAGGCAGCTCATGAAAAAGCCACTAGGTCAAAGGCGGTGTGGGTAGGCCCACAGTGGTGGAATGCTCACAGCTGGGCTTAGAGTGATTGTCCTGCTGGAGTCAGGCAGTCGACACTTATCTTTGGTGGGTTGCTGGTATCTGTATGCACCTGGGAAAACAGGGTGGGAATCAATCCTTCATATTCCATCTTTGGATACATAAAAAGAATTGTGCTGAGAAGGGAGCAACATGTTATAGCAAGAACAAAGCAGAGTCTTATCACAAACAAAAATAGTGGGCAGGAAGTGAGTTCAAGCCCTGGGGCCAGCACCATAAAAATAAAAAAGGCAGAATTTCACCTGTGGCTAAAGCTGTAAATCCAGTAACCTTGAGGGGTAAAAAATTAGTACAAATTGCAGGCGATGATTCCAAAACCTAGCACTAGCTCCCAAAATTTTAACATTTTTAAAAAGTCAAAATTTCTGCTTTGGCTTAAATTGTAGATTCTGCTAGTCTTGAATAAAAAAAAAACATTAAAAATGAATAGGATGGTCAGGCCCTCACTTCAAGCCCTGCAAGTGACAAAGTGGCAGATCAGAAGTCACTCCATCTGAGCATGATGAATGAGCTCCCTCTTTAAGACAAGGAATGTCTTACATAAGGTTTTAAACCCCTTTACAGTCTCAGCATATGTGATTGTGGCAGGCAAGACCTGGTCCTGAGTGCAAACTTATGGTGATTCAGAAGTAGAAAGAAGTCCACTGGCCACCCAGGCTGGTTGTATTACTTTTTCAGTTCAGGTTTTATGCCTTATTCTTAAAGGCCTAGTGTCTCTCCATGAGGGTTGTTATTTTTCAACAGACAAGCAGGCCTCACACGTTGAGCCACAGCTCAACCATTTGAGCTTTTTTTGTTGTTTGGTGCTGGCCAGATGTCATGCTGTTGAAAACTTTGGAGAAAGGGGGATATTGACATAGTGATGGGACCATAGATGGCCCCAAATACACTCAGCAGGGGGGAAGGGAGTAGAGAGACCCAGATGCACTTACCCTACTTGCTGTGAGCTCTGTCTCACTCTCTGATCTCACAGGTGCCATTTCTAAACCCTACATGCTTATGAGCCTCAGGTCCATACCCTGTGTGACCCTCTGGCCCCTTATTGGTAACACACACACACATTCGTAACAAACACACATATACACACAAACCTCTTCCTAAGAACAAGCCTGTCAAAGTAACAACCCTAGCAATCTCCTGGCAGGAAACCTAATTGAGCAACGGTGAAAGGTCAGTTTCAACATGCCAGCTTGAGTTTATTGAATATATCTCCTTTCTTTGTGTGAGCAACTTTGTAGCCAGTTGAAACAGGAAGCAGGCATTTTCATGTGGATAAAGGTGTTAGCAGGAGAGGGAGGAAATACTGTTTGTTTTCCTAAACTGTTGTGGAATGTGTGAGAATTGAAGTCTTCACTTATTAAAGTGTGAAGAATTTCTCTCATACAACCTGTTTATTATTATTATCATTATTTTTATATTCCCTGCTTGTCCTGGGGATTAAACTCAGGGCCTGAACACTGTCCCTGAGCTTCTTTTTTATCATCAAGGCTAACAAATCTATCACGTGAGCCACAGCTGTTAAATGGCTTTTTTGCTGGTTAATTTACAAATTTTTCTTCCATCCAGGGCTGGCTTCAAGCAATCCTCAGATCTCAGAATCCTGAGTAGCCAGGATTACAGGCTTGTTATAATTCTAAAAAAAAAAAAAAAGGATTACAGGCTTGAGCAACTAGCCAGCTTCAGAGCCTGATTTTTATAGAATCTTGGAGCCTGGAGATCCCTGAAAAGTTCTTGAAGGCAAGGGGGCAGTGTATTCCCTGGTGGGAGGAATAATGAGGATCAGTATTGGTCCCTTAAAATATTTCATAATCCCTAGAACTCTACAGGGGTTCAGTAACATGGACAAAAGAGATTTGGTGGACATGAATATATTAAAAGGAAACTTTCTCACATTATCTACGGTGGGCCTCATGATATGCTACTCAGGGTCTTTTTTTTAAGAGAGGAATGTCTGAGGGAATGAGATGTGACAGCAGAAACAGAGTTTGGAGAGGTGCTGCTATGAGCCAAGGAATATGGGTAACCTATGTAGACATTGGAAGAGGCTCTGCTTTATATCCTCCCAAAAGGAGACTGCTCTTCACACACCTTGATTTCCTATGAGAGCCCATAAGAACCCTGTGGGATTTATTTTGAATTTGTCATTTCCAGAACTTGGAAATGTTGTTGTTTGGTTGTTTTATGCCACCAAATCGGTAGTCATTTGTGACAATAGCAACAAGACACTGACACATCCATCCTTGGATCTTGCATTCCTACAATTTACTCCAGAATACCACCCATTCCTTAGTGGCATTTGTGGAGAACAGATGCCCTTTAATGTAAGGACATTTTAGAGACCTACTATACATTGTACTTGAAGTAAGAATTACACCTGTTACTCCTCATAACAACTCCGTACTCCATCACCACTACTACCTACACCATTAATTCTCTATTCCTGTGTAACAAATGCTTGCAAACACTAAGCATTTATTCTCACTCAGTTTCTGGGAGTCAGGAATCCAGGAGAAGCTTAGCGTGAGGGTTCTGAGTGAGGAGCTTATGATACAAGTGTGAAAGTTTCCACTGGGTCTAGGGTCATCTCCAGGCATGACTGCTTCCTGCTCATGTACTCTAGTCATCAACTGGAAGTTGCAGCTCCCTGTCGTAGGGCCATCTCCATACACTGCTCACACATGCAATTGTTTCATCCAGAGCAAAGGGTGAAAGAGAGACAGAGATCTCACTGTGAGAGCAGGAGCCACTTACATGGCAATCTCAGAACTGATAGCTCTCATTTCTACTGTATTCTGCTCACTAGAACCACGAACTAGATCTGGCCACGTCTGAAAAATGAAAGTGAAGATGATTGTTACAGTTGGTGCAGTTTTGACCTAGGACTTACTTTAGAGTGTGCTCCCTAAAGGAGACCTGTCCAGCTAATGGCTTATGCATCCTGAAATGAAGGGACAATCTACACCTTATCTATGCTCTGTCATAACCAGTGTCTGAAGGAGTCTGTGCTCAAGATACCTGGTTTCAGAGAGGGTTGGGTGTGCCTGGCATAGTCTGGAACCGCCCCAAGGCTAAGGGTCACTGAGTGGGACAGGAAGAAAAACAGCATAAGAAAAAGGTAAGGGCCCATTATTCTACCACATTGAGAAATTGGCAGTCATGACAAAACGCTGAGGCAGGAAGATCATAAATTCCAGTACAGCTTGGGCTACATCACCCAAGTCTATCTCAAAAAGGAAGGGAGGGAGAGACAAAGGGAGGAAAAATGCAACGAAGGAAAAGAAAAGGAGGAACTAGTAAAGAAAAGGAAGGGATAAACAGAGGAAAGAAGGTAGGAAATTAAAAGACCAATAATAGAGGGAAAGTATATGTTAGGATGTGTAAATAAACCTCAATAATGAACCAACAACGATAAATGACAGCAACGAATTATGGAGAGTTTTTAAAAGAGAAAGAAGCGGTTCCGGGAAGATGGCGGAGGAGAAGCTGGAATCTGAACAAGCTCTCGCATAGAAAGTAGTTTTAGAGTTCCAGTGAACAGTCCTAAGCCAGAGAATCACACCAAGTGTGCCATCACAGGACAGAGAGTTAGACAAGAGAGGGGAAGCCAAGGAAATGCATCAGCTGCCGCTCCTGCGGCGGGGTCGCGGCGGCGACCACCGCCGCGGGGTCATACCTGAGACACAGAGAGTCGGGAATGAAGGAGCCAGACGCAGTGGACGAGCAGATTCTACTCAACACCAACAAGAACTGACAAGGAGCGAACATCTTCATCCTGCTGTTTACAGACCAGAGATGACCCAGGATCCAAGACTCGGTGTGAGTACAAGCCCGACATCCTCACTCCTTCTCAGGGAGCAGAGGAGGTAAGGCCACCCTTCCCCCTCCAGCACCGGTGATCTCCATCTTGGATACCGACAAAGCTCAGAGGAGCTGCTAGCTCCAGCTCAGGCCTTGGAATAAAACGAGTCAGTTAGCAGGTCACAAGAACTTAACGGCGAAGTGACCTGCCAGACTCAGCTCCATCCAGGGAAAAGTCACCCAGCTCAGGCGCCAGCCATTGGAGTGCCTTGCCTCACTGGGTAACCAGAGCCAGAGGCTGCCCCTCCCTCTAGCAGCCACCACAATCAATTGAAAAACAGAAACCCTGAGAATGGCTCCAGGCTGGGCGCTGTGAGCTTTATCACAAAATAGCCCCAGGGAAAAGCTACAGTTTGTTGAAAGGCCTCAACTCTACCCAGAACCTAGCCTCATCACCACATCCCCCTCTTTTGTGATTCTCAAAGCAGACCACCCTCCCAGAAAACTAACCTGGGTGGGGGATCTCAAAATCTTGGGTAAAGCAGAGCACTTTTCTTCCTCTTCCAACCAACCGACTTAAGAAACCAATCAAGCCACAGGACCTCAAGCTGATCAGAGACTCCAACAAGAGACTGGTTGCAGACAAAAGGGAGATACAGGATTCTTCCCATTCCTCCCCCCCCCAAAAAAAAATCAAAAGACTTTTTTTTCTTTTTTTTTTCTTCTTCTTCTTCTGCTTTTCTTTTTTTTGTTTGTTTTTTGTTTTTTGTTACCTTATATATATATATATATAAATTTTTTTCCCTTCTAAAACGTTTATTAATCTTTAATTTTGGCCTCTTCTGAAAAAATAATTGATTTCCAGTAACTTTTTCTCTTTTTTCATCTTATATTTTTTAGTTTAGGAATACGTGAATGAGCGTTTTCCTTTCTTTTCTTGTCTTCTTTCTCTTTTCCTTTCTTTCTTAATTATCTTTTTGTTTTTTATCTAGCTCTACTGAACTTCTGATCTTTTCTTCTCCCTTTCCCATCCTTAAAGTTTTTCACATCTCCTCTATGTCCCTCCCTTTCTCTGAACATATTCACATTCCTCTCTAAATAGACGGTCTTTTAACCTCTATAATAACATTAATTTTTACGTTTCTATTCTTTTTCTGGTCTCTCTTTATTCCCCTTTCCGTCTCTTCTTTTTCTCTCTCTCTCTACTTGCATCCTACCCAACCCATTTCCTGCACTGTGATTAGGACATAGTTAACTCTCCCTGTGCCTCCCCACACCAATCTATTCCTATTTTTTACCCACATCTCTCCCTAATCCTAATAATTTCTGGTTTTCCAAATTCTTTTCTGCGCTTCGAAGTCCTTTAACATATAGTCGTTTGATGTTGAATAGATGTATCTGTTGAACTAGATTGTATCTGTAGACTATTGACTGTACAAATGCAAACTTTGGTTGATGGTTGCCTTAAGATAGTGTTCTAGCACAAAACTGGTGCAATCTTTATCTCAAATGGGCCGAGTAAGGGGGAAAAACACAAGAAAAATGGCAAATTCGGGTATCTCAATTCCCAACCTTGATAATCAGGGATTAGAACAGATAAAGAATAATCCAGAGGAGAGTTCCCAAATAGCTCTACAAACACTAATAGCAAACATGATAAATGAGAAGTTTGACAATGTACAAAGGACTCTGTATGAGCGTGATAGGGAGAGAGAGGAGGCATCCCAGAAGTTTATACAGGAATATCATAAGCGTGAGGAAGCTACTCAAAAACTGATACAGGATTTGCGTGAACAACTTGAGAATACTCAAAGAGAAAGGGAGGAATGGCGTGAGCAGGCTGAAACACGCAAAGAGAACTGCAGGAATCCCACGAACGTGAGGAAGCTAAACAAAGAGTAATACAGGAATTGAGAGACCAGGTAGAGAACACACAAAGATCACTAAAGGCATCCATAGAATCCATTAACAAAGAGCTGAAGGAAGTCAGGGAGACCACAAAGGGAATGCTGAATGGAACCCAACACAAGGAATGGGAGTCCAAAGAAACCATAACCAATCAACTAAGTGATTTGAGAACAAACACTGAACACCAAATTAAGGAAGTAAAGAAATTCATACAAGACCTAAAACAGAGCTTCAACAAAGAACTTGAAGCCATCAAAGCTGACCAATTAGAAGGAAAAGAGATAAAAAACAAAGTAGAGAGTCTTGACAGCAGGTTAGACCATGCAGAAGATCGAATCTCAGGGATTGAAGACAGCCTAGATATTATAGACAAAGAATATACAACCATCCAAGACAAGTCCAAGAACTATAATAGATCTATCCAACACCTGGAAGACACCATCAGAAGGCCCAATCTAAGGATAATGGGTGTAGAGGAGCACCTAGAAACAGAAGTTAATGGTCTAGGAAATTTGTTTAACAGGATCCTAGCAGAGAACTTCCCAAACATACAAAAAGATAGGCCTATTCAGATACAAGAAGCTTTTAGAACCCCAAATAGACCAGACCAGAATAGGACATCCCACTGTCACATTATAATCCACACAGGATCAACCCAGACCAAGGAAAAGATCCTTAAAGCTGTCAAGGACAAAAGGTTAATCACCTATAAAGGGAAACCAATTAGAATTACCTCAGATTTCTCAGCAGAGACAATCAAAGCAAGAAGAGCCTGGAATGACGTATGCCATGCCCTAAAAACAAACAACTATCAACCAAGAATACTGTACCCAGCTAAACTCTCCTTCATAACTGAAGGCCAAATAAAAACCTTCCATAGCAAAGAAAACTTGAAACAATACATCTCCACCAAACCAGCCCTGCAAAAGATTCTTAAAGATGTCCTACACATAGAAAACCAACAAGAACGCAACAAAGGCCAAGAAACTGCACCCAAACTGAGAATCCAAGAACCTTAGGAAGAACGCAGTTTTCACAGCCCCCAAGAAGGTGGATAACATGGCAGGAACTCCCAAATACCTCTCAGTCCTATCTCTTAACATTAACGGACTGAACTCTCCAATTAAGCGACATAGACTGTCTAGTTGGATTAAAAAACAAGACCCTTCTATCTGCTGCCTGCAGGAGTCACATCTTGCCCGTAAAAACAAACACATTTTCAAGGTTAAAGGCTGGAACAAAATCTACCAAGCAAACGGCCCTCATAAACAGGCGGGAGTTGCAATCCTAATATCAGATAAAATAGACTTCAAGTTAAAATTCGTGAGAAGAGATAAAGAAGGTCGCTACATACTAATTAAAGGATCTCTCCTTCAAGAGGATATTATGATTCTAAATATCTATTCACCAAACAATGGAGCCCCCAAATTTATCAAAGAAACACTACTTTCCCTCAAATCCCATATAGATCCAAAGACATTAATTGTTGGGGATTTTAACACACCACTCTTCCCACTAGATAGATCAACTCGGCAAAAACTCAACAAAGAAACTGCAGATCTAAACAGCTGCATAGATCAACTAGACTTAACAGACATTTACCGAACATTTCACCCAGCAGCATCAGAATACACGTTCTTCTCAGCAGCACATGGAACGTTTTCTAAAATAGACCACATTTTAGGCCACAAAGCAAACTTGTGTAAATTCAGAAACATTGAAGTTATACCTTGCATTCTCTCTGACCACAAGGGAATAAAATTAGAACTCAACAACAAAAGCCACCAAAGAAAGTCCGGTATCACATGGAGGCTGAACAACACATTGCTGAATCATGAGTGGGTCATGGAAGAGATTAGAAAGGAAATTCAAATGTTCATGCTATTCAACAAAAATGAACACACAAATTACCAGCTCCTCTGGGACACAGCAAAGGCAGTACTCAGAGGCAAGTTTATAGCTCTGAGCTCCTACATCAACAAATTGGAGAGATCGGAAACTAACAATTTAATGACACATCTAAACCTCCTTGAGAAAGAGCAGCAAGGTAAACCCCAATCCAGTAGACGGAAAGAAATAATCAAAATTAAATCAGAATTAAATGAATTAGAATCCAAAAAAACTATAGAAAGAATCAACAAAACAAAGAGTTAGTTCTTCGAAAAACTTAACAAAATTGACAGACCCTTAGCAAACCTTATCAGAAAAAGGAGAGAACACACCCAAATTAATAAACTCAGAGATGAGAATGGAAACATCACCATGGAAACAACCAAGATTCAGAACATTATAAGGGAATACTTCTCAAAACTTTATGCTAATAAGTTTGAGAACTTGACAGAAATGGACCTTTTGCTAGCAAATATTGACATGCCAAAACTAAACCAAGATGAGTTAAACCAGCTTAACAGGCCCATATCAAGCATTGAAATAGAAACAGCAATAAGAGACCTCCCAGCTAAGAAAAGTCCAGGACCAGATGGTTTTACAGCGGAATTTTACAAGGCCTTCAAAGCAGAGCTCACACCAATACTCCTACAACTCTTCAATGAAATTGAAAGAGAAAGCTCACTACCGAACACATTCTATGAAGCCATCATAACCCTCATCCCAAAACCAGGCAGGGACTCATCAAAGAAAGAGAACTATAGACCCATTTCTTTGATGAACATTGATGCAAAACTTCTCAACAAAATTTTGGCCAATCGACTTCAACAATTCATCAAAAAAATCATACACCACGATCAAACAGGATTCATTTCAGGGATGCAAAGCTGGTTCAATATACGCAAATCAATTAATATTATTCATCACATCAACAGGAGCAAGAATAAGAACCACATGGTTATCTCAATAGATGCAGAAAAAGCATTCGACAAGATCCAACACCCCTTCATGATGAAGGTTTTGGAAAAATTAGGAATCCATGGAACATTCCACAATACAATAAAGGCTGTATATGACAAACCTACAGCCAGCATTATACTCAATGGTGAAAAACTAAAGCCATTTCCTCTTAACTCAGGAACAAGACAAGGATTCCCACTCTCTCCACTTCTCTCCAATCTAGTATTAGAATGCCTAGCTACAGCAATAAGACAAGATGCAGACATAAAGGGGATCCAAATAGGGAAAGAAGAAATAAAACTCTCCCTCTTTGCAGATGACATGATCTTGTATTTAAAGAATCCCATAGACTCCACTCCCAAATTACTCAAGCTGATTCAAAACTTTGGCAAAGTAGCAGGTTATAAAATTAACCCCCAAAAATCAATGGCTTTTCTATATGCCAACAATGAGAAAAGTGTGGCTGAAATTAGGAAAGCAACTCCATTTGTAATAGCCCCACAAAAAATAAAATACCTAGGAATTAACTTAACCAAAGAAGTGAAGGGCCTCTATGATGAAAACTTTAAAATCTTGAAAAAGGAAATCAACACAGAACTTAAAAAATGGCAAAACCTCCCATGCTCCTGGATTGGCAAGATTAACATCGTGAAAATGGCAATACTTCCCAAGGCTATCTACAAATTCAACGCGATACCTATCAAAATTCCACCCTCATTCTTCAAGGAAATAGAAGAGGCAATCCAAAAATTCATACGGAACAATAAAAGACCCCGAATAGCAAAAACGCTCCTCAACGGAAAGAACACTGCTGGAGGAATATCAATACCAAATTTCAAACTCTACTATAAAGCCATAGTAATTAAAACAGCTTGGTATTGGCATAAGAACAGACCTCAGGACCAATGGAATAGAATTGAAAGCCCAGAAATGAACCTACAGACCTATAGCCATCTAATCTTCGATAAGGAAGCTAAAACAATAGAATGGAAGAAAGACAACCTCTTCAGTAAATGGTGCTGGCAAAATTGGTTAACTACATGTAGAAAACTAAAGCTAGATCCTCATATATCACCCTGCACCAGAATCAACTCCAAATGGATCAAAGACCTTGAACTCAAAGCAGACACTCTGAAAACATTACAGGATGGAATAGGAGAAACCCTAGGTCTCCTTGTCTCAGGCCGAAATTTTCTGAATAGAGACCCGGAAGCACAACAAATCAAAGAAAGGTTGGACAAATGGGATTGCATAAGATTGCAGAGCTTCTGCAGGGCAAATGATATAGCTGGCAAGATCATTAGAAAGCCCACGGATTGGGAGAAGATCTTTACTAGCCATACAACAGACAAGGGTCTCATATCTAAAATATACTTGGAACTCAAAAAATTAAACCACCCAACAACAAATCCTCAAAGAAACAACTGCCCAATAAATAAGTGGGCGAAAGACTTAAAGAGAAGCTTCTCTGAAGAAGAAAGAAGGATGGCCATTAGACACATGAAGAAATGTTCAACATCCCTAGCCATAAAAGAAATGCAAATCAAAACAACATTGAGATATCACCTCACTCCAGTTAGAACAGCAAAAATCAAGAACTCTAACAACAACAGATGCTGGAGGGGATGTGGACAGAAAGGAAACTTACTTCATTGTTGGTGGGAATGTAAACTTGTTCAACCACTTTGGAAAGCAGTATGGAGGTTCCTCAAAAGACTTCACATAGATCTCCCCTATGATCCAGCAATCCCACTTTTGGGCATTTACCCAAATGTGTACAAACAAGACCACACTAAAGCTACCAGCACAACTATGTTTATTGCAGCATTATTTACCATAGCTAAGATATGGAACCAACCCAGATGCCCCTCAGTAGATGAATGGATCAAGAAAATGTGGTATATATACACAATGGAATTCTATGCCTCCATCAGAAAGAATGACATTGGCCCATTTGTTAGGAAATGGAAAGGTTTGGAAAAAATTATATTAAGTGAAGTAAGCCAGGCCCAAAGAAGCATAGGTCCCATGGTTTCCCTTATTTGCAATATCTAGTATATGTATGAGTCAAGTGGAAAAGGTCAGATAATGTGATGTTAGGAAAATGAACCCTTAAATATGTATTTTAATGTTTTAGTTTCTTTCATGCATGTGTTTCTAATGCATTTATAAGATTATTTCTTTGTTGCTTTGTATGTCCCTCTCCCACAGTGTAACCCCCGCTTTCACTATATTTGATGTCAGTATAACATGTGGAGGAGATGGGGACAACCAAGTCGTTTAAGGATTCAGGTAGACCTGTTGCAACAATGAGAAGTACAAAATGTCATGTCAAAACCAGCTTTACAATGTCGGTGTGGGGGGGAGGGGGGTATAGTTCGGTGGGGGAGGGGGTATAATTGGGTGGGGGGAGGGGGGAGGCGGGGCAGGGAGGTGAAGGGTAAACAAAGGAGGAGGCTGCAATGCTTGGTAAGAAATGTATGCATTATCCTGCCCATGTAATTGTAGCCCCTCTGCACAGTATGTTCTCAAATAAAATAAAATAAAATTAAAAAAAAAAAGAGAAAGAAGTAGTAGGTGACAATAATTGAGAAAATGAAGTAGGGTTATGGAAGAATAACTCCCCGAGATTCTTCTGTGAGTGAAATTACTGTTCTTGGGGGAGGAGAGATTTTTTTTTTTTTTTTTTAACTAAGTCTTGCTATGTAGCCCAGGTTAGTGTGGAACTCACTATACAGGCCAAGTTGGCCTCACTCCCTAAACCTCCTGCCTCTGCCTTCTGCATCTGTGTGAATATAGCTTTATTTGAGTGTCTCATTTTAATGCTGTTGCTGTTGCCAGTCCTGGGATCAGGACACAGGATGTAGGCTCTATCTCTGAGCTTTTTTCTTTTCTTTTCTTTTCTTTCTTTCTTTCTTTTTTTTTTTTTGCTTAAGGCTAGCCCGCTCCCACTTTGAGGCTTGGGACTACTTGTGGTTTTCTGGTGATTAATTGTCAAGAAGAGTCTCATGGACTTGCCTGTCAAGGCTTCCTTGAAACCCAGATCCTCAGATCTCAGTCTCTGGAGTAGGTAAAATTATAGGTGTAAACCACCAGTGCCCAACCCATTATTTTCTGTCCCAACCCGCAGGACTTCAACGAGGGCAGTGAACCTAAGCAAGAAGGAATGAAGGGACAAAAGACACGAAGAAGGATAGCAAGACAAGGATTCTGATCAAGCTGCCAAATTTTATTTTTCACACAGGGGTATTTATATGCTTAGAATAAGGAAGCTTTTTCATTGGGCGTAGCAGCTGCAGGATGCTTGCTTAGGGCAATGTGAAATGGTGGTCAATAGCAGCTACCTGGTCTTTGTTTGGGGCAGGATGCAAAGACCAGATTCTGTAAATAGCCTCGAGAGATGTTCCAGCCAGATAGTCAAGCTTATCATGCAGAGAGACTCCCTGCAGGGCTCTGGACATCTCCCCCTTTCTTATTTAGAAAATTGACCATCAAATGTTGGCTGCAGTTTTTAAGGGGGTGATAGAGGCTCTGTTCCTCTAAGGGCACAGGGTTTTTCTCCACTCAGAGCGAGCATCCTCACTCGGGGAGGGGAATTTTACAGCCTTGGCATGTTTTTTGAGGAGACGGCTTGTAGGTATGCATGCCAACCGTCATGCAACAGAGCTTGCCACTCAGGGATCTTGGGTTTTGGGATCTCGCGGATCCATCCCCCTGCAGTCTTACCTGCACCCTTGATTTGAGCATTTTTTCTTCCTCCCATAGGTGCATCCTCCCCCAAGCTGAGCGGCCTATAGGTGGAGGGGCGAACCTATCCCTTATGGCAATCGGTCTTGCCCGTTGAATGGTCAGGAGTTATGAATAAGAAGGGTTTTCTAAATAAGAAAAAGAAAGGGGGCTGTTTCCCACTGGAACAAGCTCATGGCAAAAACACTAATTTCTAGATCTCAATGCTGCGGTCTGCCATATCAAGGCGATGGTGATGAACCTGTATGGGCTTAGAAACCAAGAGATTAATCTGTTATTTAAAAAATTCAAACAGGATGGTCCATGTCTGGAGTTCTAGCTGCATCTGCAAGAGAAAAGGTATCATCCTCGGGGGGGGGGAGGGAGGAAGGTTTCCCCTGGTTTGTGGTAAGCCATTAACCTGTTTTATCAAGTGTTCTGGCAGCCACCTTGGGGCCCTTTGTTCTTTTAAAAGTTGAAGGTGTTTTTGCCTATGTTGAAGAGTCTCGCGTAAAGGTGCCAGGTTAGGTAAAGGGGGGGAACATCTGGATCTGGAGGGGCAGTGGGCCCTTGAAAGGCCGGGTCACAAAAGGGAGAGGTTTTCAGTAAATTGACCAGCAGTCATATCTAATACAACCGATGGGCAAGCCACGGGTGGGGGGGGGGGCGAGAGGCATTTTGGAGAACCTCCTCTCCTGTTTTTACAAGTTTTCAAATTCCACTATCAAATAGAGAACATTTTAAAACTTCATTAACTAAATTCCAATAGGAAAAGGCCGTAGCAGGAACCTTTTCTGGACCAAAGGTTTCATAATAACCTTTTAAACAATCTCCTACTCTTTGCCATCTTTTTTCATCTTTGAATCCTACAAGTCCTCTATGAATGAGAAAAATAATTCTAAATCCTTTTCCTTAACCCGTGTTCCTCGTGTCTTGAAGGCCTCCTTGAGGTCTGACAGAAATAGATCATGTGACAAATTGCTTGTCCCATGGTGGGTCACTCACCATGCACTGTCCCCACTCTCCTCCTGAATCTGTCTCTCGGCGGGGTCTGTCGAGGCGATCTCACGATCTCAGACTGTATTGGCCAAGTTTTCCTGGAGGACTGAGTTCCTTCCTTAGTCAGAGGCTCAAGGCCCACGTTGGGGGCCAGTTGTCCCGACCCGCAGGACTTCAACGAGGGCAGTGAACCTAAGCGAGAAGGAATGAAGGGACAAGAGACACGAAGAAGGACAGCAAGACAAGGATTCTGATCAAGCTGCCAAATTTTATTTTTCACACAGGGGTATTTATATGCTTAGAATAAGGAAGAATTTTCATTGGGCGTAGCAGCTGCAGGATGCTTGCTTAGGGCAATGTGAAAAGGTGGTCAATAGCAGCTACCTGGTCTTTGGGGCAGGATGCAAAGACCAGATTCTGTAAATAGCCTCGAGAGATGTTCCAGCCAGATAGTCAAGCTTATCATGCAGGGAGACTCCCTGCAGGGCTCTCGACAATTTTCCTTACAAAGACCTGTCAAGTAGAATAAGCTGTAAGCCCATAAACTATGGGTTGTCCTCTGGGAAAGACTTAGTATTTTATGCTTGGCCAACAGAGCTATATAAAAACTGCCATCTATATATACCCACTTGCATGCTGTATTATATGATTTATCATTTATTTGATTTATCATTTATCAATGTCTACCATGGAGCAAGATATTCAGGTAGGTATTTTTGTTGTGGTGTTATTGGTCATGAGGCTTGAACTCAGCCTGGGCGCTCTCCCTGAACTCTTTGACTCAAGGCTAGCATTCTATCACTTTGAGCCACAGTGCCACTTCTGCTTGTCTGGTTGTTAATTGGAGGTAAGAGTCTCACGGACTTCCCTACCCAGACTGGCTTTAAATCACAATCCGCAGAACTCAGCCTCTTGAGTAGCTAGGATTACAGGCATTTTCTAGCACCCCTGGCTAGAAAACATTTATACCTATGCTGAAACTGGATTCTGGTGGCTCACACCTGTAATCCAACTACTTAGGAGGCTACAATTGATCTGAGAATTGCAGTTCAAAGCCAGTTTGTGTAGGAAAGTTTGTGAGAATCTTACCTCCAGTTTACAAGCAAAATGTCTTCAGCAAACATGGTCCAGGTGGTAAAATGGTAAGTGTCAGCATTGAGCAAAAAGGCCAAGGGACAGAATGAGGCTCTGAGTTCAAGCCCCAATACTGGCACAAAATTCAAAAACAAAATAGACAAGTGCCAGTGTCTCATGCCTATAATCCTAGCTACTCAGGAGTCTGAGATCTGAGAATCAATGTTTAAAGACAGTTCAGGCAAAAAAGTCCACATGACTCTAGTCTGCAATAAACTATTCAGAAAAAGATGGAAGTGGCGCTGTGGCTCAAGTGGTAGAGCCCTAGCCTTGGGAACAGAGTCTAGAGACAGTGGCCAGGACGTGAGTTCAAGCCCCAGGACTGACAATAAAGAGGAAAAAGAAAAAGAAAGTTGAGCAAAATGAGTAATAAGGGGCTGGGAAGGTGGCTCAGTGATAGAGTGCTTGCATTGCATGCATGAGGCCCTGGGTTGGATTCCTCAGCACCACATAAGCAGAAAAAGCTGCAAGTGGCACTGTGATTTAAGTGGTAGAGTGTTAGCATTGAGCTGAAGAGCTGAGGGACAGCGCTCAGGCCCAAAGTTCAGGCCCCATGACTGCCCCCCCAAAAAAAGAGTAATAATAGTAATTAATAGGTGTTAATATACCACAGTAATCAATTATAAATGATCAAAACTGAAAGAAAAATATTCACTTGGTATGTATATTATTCTCTACATATGTGTGTATATTTATATACACATATATAAACTCACATATATGTAAGTTTACATCCTTGTATATAAGCAGTTAGGTTTTCCTATATGTACATGGATGTACTTAACTATAGACAATTGTCCTTGTGTAAATATATGCATATATGTAAACATACACACATATGTAAATATATACATATACACATATACAAGCATCTTACTAGGAAAGAAAGCTAACTGATGAAAGTCCCAGAATGTTTAATTACTAAAAGGTTTTGAAAGAAAAGAGCTAACATATCGCCTTAATAATAATTTGACTTGGGCTTGGAAGTTAGCTCAGTGGTAGGCTGCTTGCCTTGCATGCATGAGCCTCTGGGTTCAATTGCTCAGCACCACACAAGCAGAAAAAAATCTGAAAGTGGCACTGTGACTCAAGTTGTAGTGCGCTAGACTTGAGCTGAAGAACTGAGGGACAGCACCCAGGCTCAGTGTTCAGCCCCCATGACTGATAAAAAAAGAAATAAAATAAAATAATTTGACTTTTTTAATCTGTCACCTCTTGCTGTTGAGTTGTTGTCTAAGAGGGTAGGCAGGCAGACTGCACACATGCTATGTTTGGTGGTGACACCAGGACTTTTGCAGTTTGGATTGCTCATGTTGGGGCTGGAGGCAGATAGCTCTGCTTCTCAGTTGTCATTTTTGTTGGCTTCATCAATTCAGAAGTGGTCAAGAACTTCAGTTCCTAATGTGAATTTCCTATTATTCTTGTTTGTTTTTATTGTGAAAATACTGTACGGAGGGTTTACAATTACATGGGCAAGGTAATGAGTACATTTCTTATCATTTCTTCATAGCATTGTTGCCTCCTCCTTTGTTTCCCCTTCCCATCCCTTCCATGCCCCACCCCCCTCCCTTCTGCCCCCAGGCAAAGTTGTAAAGTTCGTTTTTTGACATAAGGACTTGTACATCTCATTGTTGCAATGAGTCCACCTGTATCCCTATTTGAATGATTTGTTTTTTCCCTTCCCCTCCACAAATTATACCAACATCAAATACAGTGAAAACAAAGGTTATACCATGGGAGAGGGAATACAAAGCATCTAAGAAATCAAATTATAAATATGTGAGAAACAATCGCAAAAAAGAACAAACATTTGAATCCTTATCTTGGAGTTTGTTTAGCCTAATATCAACTTATCTGACTTTTTTTGCTTGTCTCAGACATATACTAGTTATTGCATATAATGGAAACCATGAGACCTATGTTTCTTTGGGCGTGGCTTACTTCACTTAATATAATTGTTTCCAAATCTTTCTATTTCCTAACAAATGGAGCAATGTCATTCTTTCTGATGGAAGTATAGACTTGCGTTGTGTATATATGCCACATTTTCTTGATCCATCTACTGAGGGACATCTTGCTTGGTTCCATATCTTTTTTTTGTTCCATATCTTATCTATTGTAAATAATGCTGCAATAAACATAGTTGTGCTGTTAGCTTTAGTATAGTATTGTTTGGGATCATTTGGGTAAATGCCCAAAAGTGGATTACTGGGTCAAAAGTGGGGAGCTCTATGTGGAGTCTTTTGAGGAACGTCCATACAATTTTCCGAAGTAGTTGACCAAGTTTACATTCCCACCAACATGCAGTAAGGTTCCCTTCTGTCAATATCCCCTCCAGCATCTGTTGTTATTAGAGTTCTTGGTTATAGCCATTCTAACTGGGGTGAGGTGGTATCTCAATGTTGTTTTCATTTGCATTTCTTTTATGGCTAGAGAGTTTGAGCATTTCTTCATGTTTCTATTGCCCATCTTTCTTTCCTCTTCAGAGAAGTTTCTCTGTAAGTCTTTACCCCACTTATTTATTGGGCAGCTGTTTCTTTGAGGATTTGTTGTTGGGGGATTTAATTTTTGAGTTCCAGGTATATTTTAGGTATAAGAACATTGTCGGTTGTACTAATGAGAATTTTTTGAGTGTGTGTGTGTGTGTGTGTGTGTGTGTGTGTGTGTGTGTGTGTGTGTCTGTGTATTTGTCTGTAGAATCCCAGCATGTTAGTTTGGGTTCAGATCCAGGAATGTCATGTTTAAATGAAGGAGGAAGAGGGTAAAATGTCTTTGCTTCCTTGTGGAGAAGGTTGTTGTGAAATGGCACTATGTGTGACAGAGGTGCTGGTTATTACTCTGTAATGACTAATGCTGATTGAAGGACTGCTTACCCTTTCCATCTTGACCACTTCAGCACCAGGCAGGCACATTTATTCTCTGTGAATGATGTATTTTTCTGGTCTCTACAAGAGACTGCATTGCTATCCCCAGAGTGTTTTGTGAGACCATTGTAATGCAGACAGTTCTTTCAAAATTTCCACCATCTGACACCAAGCCTGGTATTTATTCTTTTTTTTGAGACAGACTCTCACTACCTCTGCCTTGTCTGGTTCCGACCTGGAAGTACAGATACGTGGCACCAGGCCCTGAAGTGGTCCTGAAAGTCGTAAATTGTATAACTGGGGTTAATTTGTAACTCTTCCCAACTAAGAATTAATGAGAGTTGGAAATAAAACAACAACAACAAAAAATAACCCAAAAGCTCTTCCTTAGCATTCCTATGTCCCATGTTTCTTTCTCTCTCCTTCTCTCCCCCCCCCTTCATGAATTCTTTTGTTCATCCACAGGAGGACCTAAATCAGGGCAGGAAACCATTACAGAATAAAGGGAAGTTCTATTGTGTCCCCCCTCCTACCCCCACCAAAGCACTGCCAGGCATGCAGCCCAGCAGTCCAGCTACCCAGGAAGAGATCTGAGAATTATGGTTCAAAGCCAGCCTGGGCAAGAAAGTCCATGAGAGTCTCATCTCCAATGAACCACCAGAGAACTGGAAGTGGTGCTGTGGTTCAAGTGGTAGAGTGCCAGCCTTGAACTGAAGAGCTCAGGGACAACGCCAAGGCCCTGAATTCAATCCCCATGACTGACCAAAGAAACAACAACAACAACAACAAAAAATACTCGAGTCTCACTGGACACTCTGTGGAAAATGTGGGTGGGGACGGGAGGGAGAGAGCAAGGGAAGGGGAACCCGGTCCACAAAGATGTCACTGTCACCCCTTTGGATGTCACCTTTATCATAACTAAAAAAAAATCCAAAAATCAAAAAAAAACTAAAGTAACAGGAAAGCAAAGAACAACCACTAAAGTCTCATTGCAAAAGTTGAAACTAGCGGCCAGAGTAGGTTAACAGCAGATGGGGGAGATGGCGCTGAAGCCAGTCAGAAAAATTGCAAGGGCTGGGCCCTTGGGCAGAATCAAAGGAAAGGGAGAAACAGCCGGGGGGCAGGGGAGGGGGGTCCTCCCTCTCTCCCCCTCTGTCTCTTTCCTTTGCTCTTTCTCTCTCCCTCTGTCTCTCTCCTCTCCTTCCCACTTTTCTCTTTCTCTGCTTTCTGGCCACCATTATAAGTGATACTCTTCTTTTCAACGGTCTCCCTGCCTCAGTTGGTAGAAATCTCTGCAAGGAGTCAGGATAAGACCTTCTTCTCCTGGAGTCGTTCCCATCCAGCGTTCCATCAGAAAGACAAGTGCCCATGAATACAATGACTGGATGTCCAGTGGAGTTTCTAGAAGGTGAGCAGTAGGCTGTGACCAGGGGATAACTGGGTGCTGCCCCAGCCACGGACTCTTTGGGAGGGGGGTGGTGAGGGTTGAAGCTGCTCCTCCCACCCAGACTTTCTGTCTTTTCCAAGTGTTAGCCAGACTCAGAACTGCCTCAAATAAATGTGACACTTCCTCCTGTTCCTGGAGGCTTCTCTAGAGGTGGAATATTGCTTTGAGAAGAACAAGACCAGCCCTGTATCAGTCCACTCTGTATCCTGATGGATAGAATGAGGACACCCCGTCCAGAGCTTTGTTAAACATGTTAGGCCGACTGGGCCTTGGTGTTCACACTTGTCATCCCCACTACTCAGGAGGCTGAGATCTGAGGAGCATGGTTCAAAGCCAGCCTGGGGAAGCAAAGGCCATGAGACCCTTATCTCCAGGGAACCACCACCACACTGGATGTGAAGCTATGGATCAAGTGGAAGAGCGCCAGCCTTGAGTGAAAAAGCTCAGGGACAGCACCCAGGCCCTGAGTTCAAGCCACCGCAGAACTGACACCAAAAAAAAAAAAAACAAAGGAGGAAGGATACAGTACTCTGATGAGATCCAGCTTTGCCAAACCTCCACCCCTGACCTCTACTCACCTCACCTTCTGCTCTGGAATTTTGCTTCCTGGGATGTTGATCTCTGAACCTCCTTTTTACCACCCCAGCTCCTGACTTTAGCCCATCCCTAGACTCCAACTCTTCCTCCCCACCCCCAAACTCCAGGTGAGGCTCTTCTCTGTTTCCAATGAATCTTCTGGGGGCATTGTTCTTTTTGGAGAGGAGGAGCACCCATTTTGTCTTAGCTACTTCCCTTGAGTTGTGTTTTTTGGTGGAGGGGCAGAGCCTCCGGCTGGCTCTGCATAGATTCTTTGTTCTCTTTTACAGCCAGGGGCCAACTCATTCTGAGGAAGGGCGAAGCAGCAGGGGCTAACTTTGGAATCAGGATTTTCTGATGTATTACTTACTTACAAGGTTAAATAATATTAATAAAATAAGAAAAATATTAAAGAAGAAATTATATGGGCTAACCATCCACCAGCTAGATGTGTCCTACAATGCAGTGTTTCCAACCAAGGCTCTGGGGGAGGAAAAGGATTTGGGAAAGCAAATTAACAAGTTATTCAGGCTTGGAAACTCCCTCCTTCCTTTCCTCCCTCACTCTCTCCCTCCATTACCCTCCCTGCTACCATCCCCACTCTCCTCTTTCTTTTTCCCTCCCTCACTCCATCATTCCCTCTCTCCCTTCCTTCCTTCCTCCTTCCTTCCTTCCTTCCTTCCTTCCTTCCTTCCTTCCTTCCTTCCTTCCTTCCTTCCTTCCTTCCTTCCTTCCAACTTCCCTCCCTTCTATAACATTGAGACTTAAACTCAGGACCATGAGCTCTGACTTGGCTTTTTGACTCAAGGCTGGCACTCTACCACTTGATCCACACCATCCCTTCCAGCTTTTTGGTGGTTCCTTGGAGACAAGAGTCTCATGGACTTTCCTGTCCTGCCTAGCTTTGAACCACGATCCATAGCTCTCAGCCACCTGGGTAGCTGGGATGATGGGCATGAGCTGCCGCGTGCCTGAATGCCCTGATGGGTTTATAAAATACTTCCAGTGCCTTAGGTGGGGGGCAGCTTTAGTTTTTTACAAGTAGTTAAGCAATTTTGCCAGCACCATGTATTGAATAGGCTATCTTTCTTCCATTCTATTTTTTTAGCTCCCTTATCGAAGATTAGATGGCTATAGGTCTTTAGGTTCATTTCTGGATTTTCAAGTCTATTCCATTGGTCCTGGAGTCTGTTCTTGTGCCAGTACCAAGCTGTTTTGATTACTAGGCCTTTGTAGTAGAGTTTGGCAAAAGACATAGCTCCCAAGATCAATAGAAAGCCCATGGATTGGGAGAAGACCTTCATACAACAGACAAGCGTCTCAAATCTAAAATATACCTGGAAATCAAAAAATTAAATCCTCCCAAAACAAATAGTCAAAGAAACAACTGCCCAATAAATAAGTGGGCTAAAGACTTAAAGAGAAACTTCTCTGAAGAGGAAAGAAGAATGGCCAATAGACACATGAAGAAATGCTCAACCTCCCTAGCCATAAACAAAGCAAATCAAAACAACATTGAGGTACCACCTCACCCCAGTTAGAATGGCTAAAATCAAGAACTCTAATAACAACACATGCTGGAGGGGATGCGGACAGAAGGGAACCTTACTGCATAGTTGGTGGGAGTGTAAACTTGTTCAACCACTTTGGAAAGTATTATGGATGTTCCTCAAAAGACTCCACATAGAGCTCCCCTATGAGCCAGCAATTCCAATTTTGGGTATTTACCCAAATGATCACCGACAAGACCAAACTAAAGCTACCAGCATGACTATGTTTATTGCAGCATTATTTACCATACCTAAGATATGGAACCAACCCAGATGCCCCTCAGTAGATAAATGGATCATGAAAATGTGGTATATATAGACAATGGAATTCTGTGCCTCCATCAGAAAGAATGACATTGCCCCATTTGTTAGGAAATGGAAAGATTTGGAAAAAATTCTATTAAGTGAAGTAAGCCAGGCCCAAAGAAACATAAGTCCCATGGTTTCCCTTATTTGCAATTACAAGTATATATCTAAGACAAGCAGAAATGTCAGATAAGTTGATACTAGGGAAATGAGCCCTAAAATAAGTATTCGAATGTTTTTTTTTCCTTTAATGCAATTGTTTCTATTATATTTATAAGATGATTTCTATGTTGCTTTGTATCTCCCTCCCCCACATGTAACCCATGCTTTCACTGTATTTGATGTTGGTATACTTTGTGGAGGGGAAAGGAAAAAAACAAATTGTTTAACTAAGGACACAGGTGGATCCATTGCAACAATGAGATGTACAAGTCTTTATGTCGAAAAACGAACTTAAGAACTTTGGTGGGGGGTGGGGGGAGGATCTGGTGGGGGGAGAGGAGGATTATGGGAAGGGTTGGGAAGGGGAGAAAACGAGGAGGCAACAATGCTTGATAAGAAATGTACTCGTTATCTTGCCCATGTAATTATACCTCCTCTGTATGGTATTCTCACAATAAAAAATTAATTAATTAATTAATTATAAAAATAAACACTTTTGGTCATTACCCATTGTTATAAAAAAGAATGAATTTTTATAGCTTTTTTAAAATAAAGACAAGTACCATTAAAAAGCAAACTTTTCTGTTTGTATGTGTTTGATTTTTGTAAGCTTATACTACTAGAATATACATTGAATATTTGTCAAAATTAATTTTAATATTTGAATAGTGCCCATCTTTAAATGTTTTGGTCAAGACAATATCTTTGCAATGAGTGATTTTGGATGCTTTTTCTTTAAACATTTATGATTTTAAGAGGGTTATATAGTATTTACAGCTGTTCTTTAAAATTGTGCATATAAACAAAATTAGCTGGGACATAAAAAGTGCTACTTTAGTGAATGTGTATGCATAGCAGAAAAATATAAAATTTATATAAAATGGATACTGTTTCTGTATAAATTTTATCATCTTTAGAACACTATGTATAATAGATAGGCTAATAAGGAACATATAACTTTTATCACTAGAAAAAATACACATTTTTATTGGTGCATAAAATAAAATTAGTATATACATAATTATGTGTAATTGTTATATATCATGGAATTTTGAAAGATTTGTATTCCAGGAAACCATCATCACTATCAGAAAAAATATTTTGCACTAATTTAAGAAATTATTTGCTCCCTTTGTGGTCATTCCCTGCTTCTCTGACTTAATATCTATTTATTTTATTGTATATAATCTTGCATCTTATTTATGTGCATAATTATATGTTATAAATTCATACATATGAATTCCTACAGTGGAGTCAAATGAGACAAATAAGTCTCCTTTAGACTTTCTTCTTCTATGTAGAACATGAAATCAAACTGTACTTGGAGTTCAAAAGTCACATTTTTATGAAGAAGGAAGAAAGTCTATTTGTACCACTAGATTAGTTCTTCAGTAAATTAAATTCAGATCTATTTTTAGGTGAAAACATTTTCAGGACATGGCCAATTTCTATTTTGTGAATCATCACTAAGAAAACATATATGGACGCTGCATTGATTTCAACCATTTTTATTGTATATTTATACATTTGGGTCAGTATTCATGAAGGCACACTTTACCTCTCAAAGGTTGTGTTTGGTCCCAGAGTCCACCTCTTTTGAGTTTATTAGAGGGTCATATAAATGAGCTTAAAGATGAATCTACCAGTGGATCTTTTTTATTTTTCTATCGAGATTAGGTTACACTATATAAAATCAAGGATAGTTTAAAAAATCAAATTTCTTCCTCTGTTTTGAATGGCCCATTCAATAGTGTAACTCAAGGGCATTGGTGCAGGGTGATTATTGGCAGTATCCACCTCCTGTCTAAGGAGGTCCAGAAGTCTTCAAGGCCTGAGATCATATGTACATGAGAAAATGAGAGGGAAAGACATCAGGAATTACATTCAATATCTGAAAAATTATGAATTCATTTATTTGTTCCAAAAGCCATTTTTAAAAACTTGCTTAGTATCGTGTTTTGACAAGCAGTAGAAATTATAAGTAGAGAATGAATAGGATTTCTGAATTTAGCCAGAACATAATGGCTCTATTTAATGTCTTAATAACATACTCCAGCATTTTGACATCAACCCAGAGGAAAAAGGAAATATATTTTATTTGAATTAGGACAGTTTTGCATTAATTTGATGTCAGAAGTATATGCAACTATCTACCATATGATATAAGGAAGAAGTTTTCATTAACCTATAGAACTGAAACTATCAATTTGAAGATTTCTAATGATAGAATTGCTATAAGTTTAATAAAAAAAAGTAAAATAGGAGGGGAAGGAGGACCAGAAGTAAAATGAAAATTATTAATTGACTGAAAATTTATTGAAATGGCCATAGAGAAGCATACAAACAATACACTTTCTACTTAGTATTGTTCTGGTTTAGTTAGCAAAAAAAACGTATCTTCATAGTAATAATTGATCCTTTTAAAGGCGTCTGTATCTCAGTCACTCTTGATTTTAGTGTCAAGTATCACCAATCTCCATTTAGTCACTATTGCTTCTTTACAACACTCAAGTTTAGAGCACTTATTTAAAGCATTTTTAGAAAACACAGATATTGGCTGTCACTCTTCATGGAGTCTGTCCCTGTAATCTCCATGAAACCACTTTACTAATCCAGCTCATTCCAGTTCATTTCAGCAGGTATATACTAAGCACTTACAAAGTGGCCAACAGTTCGTTTTCGACAGGACAACTTGTACTTCTCCTTGTTGCAACGAGTCCACCTGTATCCTTATTTAAACGACTTGTTTTTCCCCATCTCCTCCACAAATTATACCGACATCAAATATAGTGAAAGCAGGGGTTATACTGTGGGGGAGGGACATACAAGGTAACAAAGAAATAATCTTATAAATGCGTTAGAAACAATTTCATGAAAAAAAAACATCTAAATACATATCTAAGGGTTCATTTTCCTAACATCACCTCATCTGACCTTTTCTGCTTGACTCATACATATACTAACTATTGTAAATGAGGGAAAGCATGGGACATATGTTTCTTTGGGCTTGGCTTACTTCACTTAATATAATTTTTCCAAGTCTTTCCATATCCTAACAAATGGGGAAATGCCATTCTTTCTGATGGAGGCATAGAATTCCATTGTGTATATCTACCACATTTTCTTGATCCATTCATCTACTGAGGGGCATCTGAGTTGGTTCCAGATCTTAGCTCTGGTAAATAATGCTGCAATAAACATAGTTGTGCTGGTAGCTTTAGTGTGGTCTTGTTTGTAAACATTTGGGTAAATGCCCAAAAGTGGGATTGCTGGGTCATAGGGGAGATCTATGTGAAGTCTTTTGAGGAACCTCCATACTGCTTTCCAAAGTGGTTGAACAAGTTTACATTCCCACCAACAATGAAGTAAGTTTCCTTTCTGTCCACATCCCCTCCAGCATCTGTTGTTGTTAGAGTTCTTGATTTTAGCCATTCTAACTGGGGTGAGGTGGTATCTCAATGTTGTTTTGATTTGCATTTCAAATTTTATGGCTAGGGAGGTTGAGCATTTCTTCATGTGTCTATTGGCTATCCTTCTTTCTTCTTCAGAGAAGTTTCTCTTTAAGTCTTTAGCCCACTTATTTATTGGGCAGTTGTTTCTTTGAGGATTTGTTGTTAGGGGATTTAATTTTTTGAGTTCCAAGTATATTTTAGATATGAGACCCTTGTCTGTTGTATGGCAAGTGAAGGTCTTCTCCCAATCCGTGGGCTTTCTATTGATCTTGCTAGCAGAAGCTGTTTTGCCTTGCAGAAGCTCTGCAACTTCATTCAATCCCATTAAAGCTTATGTCATTTTACATATGGTAATATTTTGAAGTACAGATGAGTACAAACTATGGAAGACATGAAATAAAGTCTAGAAATAAGAGCCATGTATTTCTTTTATTTTCAGGAACTCTTCTTGGTGAAGATAAAAAATTAGGGTTTATTTACATTTTTTTCAAGTGAGAAAATTTATTTGAATATATGTTTAAGTATTTCAAACTTTATGCATATTCAATTCACTTATGAGAATAAAGTCTGTATCTTATAGACAATTGTTAAGAAATGTCAAACTTCAGAAAGATGATATAATGAATTTGTTTTTTTCAAAGTATACATATTGTATTATCATATACCAGTTATTAAATGTATCTGTTTTAATACATTTTGGCATATATTTCCTTAAGTAACTAGTCTGTTTAGGTAGATTCTAAGAATTTAATAAAACACATTAGCAATTTATGTCATTGACCTCATTTGTTTTTGCATAGTTTTAAATATTAGAAGGAAAACAATGCATACAGAAGTCACTTACAATTCTTTCTATGGAAATTTCAAAAATATTTTACTAGCGTTTTCAAATAGTATTTTTTTCAACTGATGGTCAGTTAACAATTTTCAAAATATAGCAAGAACATGACGTGTTTTATTATATCCAAAATTACCTCCTTGTGAAGCATTTTGCCTAGGTTTACTAAAACCACAATGAATATTTTCCCAATTTTAATCCTCACTTGCTAGAAGTTTATGTCTCATATCATCCAGAGATGAATACAAACTTTAAAGTGAGTTAGAATCATGGATAACCTTGCCCTTCATTTCTAGCCTACCTAATTTCCAACTATTTGCAATCTCTGTCTCATCCTTAGTAATGCATAACAGGCCCTTGACTTAGCCCTATTTCTATTCTCGTTGCCTGGGGTCCTTTTCTCATATAATTCATGCAAACTGTGTTTCTACTGAAGATCTCAGCTCAAACATTTTTCCCCTGGTAGTATAAATCCCCATTAAAATTGCATTTCCCTCATGTAAAAAGTCTTTCTGTTTTAAGCTTGTTTTATTTTTCTTTGCATCAATTGTCACTAGTATTACCATTTCCTAACTCCCCCCCCCACAACACACTTGCTTATTTTTACTTCTACCCCCATAAGATGTTAATTTCCAAGTGAGGAAGAAAAAATTATTAATTCTGGACTCCAGAGAATTATGTTCATAATCTACTTTGAAAGCTGAGATCTTGAGGATTACTGTTGGGAACTGGCCTAGCCAAAGACTCCTGGGATATTGTACACTATGTCCAGCTAAAAAGCAGGCCTGAAGCTGTGGCTGAAGAAGAGTACCAGTGGAGATAACAAAAGGAATGAAACGAGGCCTTGAATTTAAACCCCAATACCTACAATACATTTATTGAAAAAAAGATAAGAAAATAGGAGTGTTATTATTTTGTAAACTAGACCAAATCACTGTACTTTTTGATCTTACATATGCTATGATTTGATTATGTATTGAATTTCCAAATTCATGGAAGAATTTACCCAAGTCTTATTTCAGTGGCATGAAGAGTAATGCTTACCAATGAAGCATTACATAATAATTAGATTAGATTATTTCACTATAATGGATCTGTAACTGTGTCTTGAAGAACACATGGATACTAAAATATACAGAGTTCCCTATTGTATGTGGGAGCACAGGAGAGATTTCCCTTTGTACGTTGGACATTGTATTTCTAGAATTGTGAGCCTATAAATCCATCACTTTGTATATGCCTACCTCAGGTGTTTTATTACATGACAATATAATAATTTCATCCTGGAGGGAGTATTTGTAAATCACCTGAGTGGATGACATTTAATTTTAATGCACAAGTATTTGTGTAAAGAAACATTTCAATGACCAGTGAGTGAGATATAAAATAGAAGTTGATAAAATGTTGGTTTACTAAATAATACACAAAATATGAAGTGGGGAAAGATGTTAATGAATAAAGATACAGAAACTACTGCCCTGCTTAAAAATTGTAGCATTCTGAAAAAATACAATTTAATCTGATTGCTTGTTATGTTTTATATGAAAATATAACTGTTAACAAAAAGCTGAAGTCATGTAATATAGTAATTTACAGCACTAGTCCATTGATTAAGTCCCAGCTAGTGATATTAAAACCGTTTAAATAACTTTATAGTATGTATGTTAATGTGTTATACTCCTATAATTTCTAATTAACAGGTATGTTTGAGAGTTACTGCTTAAAAAACAAAAGTAATATTTCCTAAAAGATCCAGCTGCTAGTGGCACACTCCTGTAATTCTAGCAACTCAGTGGGAGGAGACTTTAAGGTATACAATTTGAGACTGCTTGAGTAATCTGTAAGGTTCTCCCTCCAAAACACACAGCATAAAGCAGAGATAAATATTAAGGCCAATACACGATATAACCCCTGTTTTCACTGTATTTGATGTTGACATAATTTGTGGAGGGGAAAGGAAAAAACAAATTGTTTAACTAGGGATACAGGTGGAGCCATTGCAACAATAAGATGTACAAAATGCTATGTCAAAAACAAACTTTACAACTTTAGCAGGTAGGCGGTTGTGGGGGGGATTGGGATTGTAGTCATCGAGGTGGGAGGGCAGAGATGGTACAGGAAAAACAAAGGAAGAGGCAACAATACTTGATAAGAAATGAATTCATTACCTTGCCCATGTAATTGTAACCCTTCTGTAAAGTATTTTCACAATAAAAAATTATTAATAAAATATCTTTCTCAAAAAAATATGAGGGTCGAGTAATAGAGTGCCACAAACAAACAATCCAAGAGTTCATGAGGTCTTTAGTTCTAATCCCAGTACCACAAAAATGAAATAAAAATACCAGAAGCCCAAGAACTCATACCCTTCTTGAATAACATGAAAATAATTGTATTCCTTCTTTCACAAATGTTCCCATCTGTCATCATGATTTCGCAGACACTATATTCCAGAGTTATGCTGAAGATACCCCCAGGTCTTTTTTATTTTACATTAAATAGAACGTGGCTAATTTCTATCGTAAAGTAACAAAATATTCATGGGATTATCCCCAAACAATGTGTTTTGTCTTTTAGGTTATAGATTTTTGTGTATATTTTTCCAAGTAGCGATTTGGAAACTTTTCTTCTTATTTTGTTGCAATAAGAGACACTGAGTCTTCAAGATCATGAAGGTTATTTAGCAGAAAGAAAGAACAAAAGATATAGGTGATAAAAAAAAATACCTCTTGCCTGGGAGCTACTTTCTAAGAACACTAGTGAATGTTTGATACTGAAGGACATTGGACTCTCTGTATGTTATGGTTTTCACTCTATACCTATACCCTGGATTAATAATAATGTTTTTTTTTCTCACAGGAAGAAAATCATGACTTTTCTTTGGTATATCTACATTCTGAAATTTTCTAACTTACTCCATCACTATTATGGTATTTTTAAACTTCTACATCACTTCAGAAATATGAATAAGAAAACCCAAGCCTCATGATATCAACCAGTAATCGGTTAACTGAGATATGTCTTCAGTGACTGACAGGTAGGAAAACATATCCTGTGGCTACACGGCAGGACCAGTGTGGTTGCATGAAACAGGTTAGTGTGAGATTTCATCATTTTAACTAGAACATCATGCAGTGTAATACTTATGAGAGGGGATGAATAGAATTGAGAGAGATGGAGGAAAATGACTGAGGCAGTGGCATTGATCAAGCAGCATCATACTCACAAATTGACATGTTAAAGTGAAACTCCTTGTACAACCACATAAAGGTAATTTAAAAAAAAATCAAAACACTGTTTAGTTCTAGATTTTTTCATTTCATACTTTCACACCTCAGTAGGCTGACACCAAATATGTTGTCTACAAAAAACAGTTTAGGAGTGAGTCAAATCAAGTCTAATTATTTGGAAATGAGGACTTAAATTAACTGCCTAAAGACAGCGGTGTTTAAACTTGAAGATACCATATCTGTTATGCTTGTTTACTATTGGGGCTGTGGGGGGAGAACAAAAATGGCCTTAATTTTTCAATTGCCCCTCAGGATAACTCATTTTATTTGGTTTGCCCGTGCTTGCTATCTTGTTAGTTTCTCTGCTTTGTGTTCAATCCCATCTGGTTCTCATTTTCCACTGTGTTATAGGCCTTTGGACTACATCCACTGTTTTTTGGCGGGGGGGTCCGGTCGTGGGCCCTTTTGTAAGTGTTTAATCACGTAGTCTGGAATCTAGACACACACCCCCTTTCCCAAAATACCACAAACAAAGCCACACTAAAGCTACCAGCACAATTACTTTCATTGAAGCATTGTTTACCATAGGCAAGATATGGAATCTATCCAGATGCCCTTCAGTAGGTGAATGGATCTAGAAAATGTGATATACACAATGGAATTTTATGCTTCCAGCAGAAAGAATCACATCATCCCATTCAGAAAGAAATGGAAAGACTTGGGGAAATATCTTATTAATGAAGGAAGCCAGACCCAAAGAAACACAAGCTCCATGGCCTCACTCATTTGTAAGAATTAGTATATGTGTAGCATATTCCTAGCAGAAGATCACAATAGCTCAATAGCTATGTACATATGACCATATAAAATGATGCTAATCAAAATGAGCTACAAGATATGGAAAAAGAGGTGTTTTTTTCCTTTAGTGTACTGTTTGCATTTATTCCTTTTTTTCTTTCACTTTTTCCTTTGGCTTATTCCCTGTTATCAGTGTTTTTAATTTTGGTACCCTTTGTCTTGTATATAATTTATCTGATTCAGGGAGGGGAAAAGTGAATATGAAAATGATGAGACAAAGGATAAAGGGTAAACCAGTGCAACAGTGATACTCACAAGACACTACATTGGATCTTTACAACTTGGGCAGGAGGGGAGTTGGGGGAAGGGAAAGTGGGAGAAACAAGGGAAGGAGTAACACTATTCAAAAGAAATATACTTACTGCCTTACTAAAGTAATTATAACCTTTACAAATTTTAGAAAAAAGGAAAAAAAGAAAGAAAGAAAATGGCAGTTATGCTGTTATAATCCTCTGAATTAGAGCACTGGGAAAGTTAGGGCACTTTAAGAACCTAACAATATATACCTACACAAGTACATCCCGGTTCATACCTGGCTACTATGTATCAAATATTAAGCAACATTAGTAACAGAGGATAAAAGTAGTGATGGCACATCTCTTCACAGAGAAATTCACTAAAACCAAGCGAAGAAAAGATCATCATTAGCAGTATGAAAGGGGGATATTTCATCCTCCCTCTGTCCCCCAATACCAGAAAAAATACTCATGCATGAAATCTTCTCTTAGGCTTCTAGGACTGTAAGTTGTATTCAGATATTTAATATTAAAGCTTAGGAGACTTTTTAATTCTAGTTACTAATTTCAAAGTAAATGAGGTAATATTTAAGGCAGTGAAGAATGAACTTTGGAGTCAGTAGAATCAATGTTAAATTCACCTTGTCTACCCTAAAAATTTGCTGTTCCTATTTATTTACATTTTTTCTCCTATACCTTTGGTTGTTTAATGTAGTGATATATTTTTTGGCCATATTGTACATCAACAATTTGGTATCCAGTTCTCCCACTTGTAGGACAATTCTTCTGGAAGATCTTTTTTGAGGACTCTTGTGAGCCCCATGATTCCTCGTTCTTCCCATAATAATGAGATTGGGGGCAAAATGGAATGAATAATAGGAGGAATTGAACCCTCAACAATGTAAACTTACCACTTATGTCAGGGAAATCTACCTGCTATATAATCTGAATTTTTCTTTACTTTTCATTTCTTTTTTTTCTTTTTTTTCTTTTTTTGCTATTTAAGTTTTTATTTGCTTGTAATGTTCAGTCAGCATTCTTTGCCTGGTCCATCTGTGTGGAGAATGTGGAGTTCATCCCTCATTGCTTTTTTTTTTCTTTTTGCATTCAAGTCTAGTGCTATATATCTATATATACTCCTTGAGCCATACTTCTAGCTTTTTTTTTTCAAAACTTTGGCAAAGTAGCAGGGTATAAAATTAACCCTCAAAAGTCAATGTCTTTTCTGTATGCCAACAATGAGAAAAGCGTGTCTGAAATCAGGACAGCAACTCCATTTGGATTTTTCTTTAATATTTTTGCATCATTTGTGGAGATTGTCCCTAAAAGGTTACCATGTTAAATTTACCTCTATTTGAATTACTTCTATGATCCTGGATCAGTCTATAACATATAGACATATCAGAGTCCTTGATTTGACAGAATGTACCATTGCTGGTTAGTTGTGGAACCAATTTACTTCTCTTTCTCTTCACTAAAAATTTGACTGCATTTGTAACAATTGCTGTATCTAATTTTGACTATGTGACTCATTCTGGACGGTGGAACACGTTTGGGAAAGATAGAGGTCTCTTGTAAACTTGGAACATAAATGCTTCCATTTATGTATATACCATTTTCTATTTTCTAGGTTTTTCATCTTTTGGAGGGATTTGCTGTACACAGCACAGGCTTAGAAGAGTGTATAGATGCAAGACAAAAAGGCACAATTGTATCAAATTCAGAAGTCTGATTTTAGAATACTCACAGAAAGAGCATGAACAAAGCCTCTGAGACTTAGTGATTTCAGCACTCTGACTGTAAGCAGAATTGGATTACATTTATCCTCTAGTTATATTGTGTTCCATAAAATCAAAATATTTTCTGGGCATTTAACTTTATTGTTTAGGCACAATCAATAAACACTTGAGAATTGTTTCCACATTTATGATCTGTGGGACATTACCTCCCACCAAGGGGCAGCTTTACTTAGTGCCATCCATCAACCAAAGAACTGTGAAGTGACTTGTTCAATGTATAGGTCTCATAGTACTATCTGAAAGCTTGTTCTTCGATTTCAGATAAATAGCCAATTCCTGTACAATTTTAAGATAAGCATGGATTAATTGCTGATGTGCTTTTTCTTTGCTATCAAAAGTGAGCAAAACAGATTCAGAAAATGTGCCCATTTTGTAGAATTTATATACTTGTCATTTTGCAGACTTGCATTTGTGTCTATATGTATATAAGAATGTTGTTACATATGTGCACATATATAAACATTTCTATTCAGTATATACTTACATAATGAATGGTTGTTGATGTGAATAGGCCATCTTAGTCTCTGATAGCTGAAATGAGTCATCCTCAACTTCCAAATACACCTTTCCCAAGAAATTTAAGTTGTATGTGTGTGTGTGTGTGTGTGTGTGTGTGTGTGTGTGTGTGTGTGTGATTGTGTTTGTCTGTGTGTATATTTCCACATGCACACATATTAAAGATGTAACAGAATTAAGACCTACTATGCTTATATCTGCAATTCTGGATACTTAGGAGGCTGAGATCTGAGGAACATGGCTAGAACCCAGCCAAGGTAGGAATATCTATGAGATTCCTATTCCCAATGAAACAGCAAATAGTCTGAAATGGAGCTGTGGCATAAGTGGTAGAGAGTTAGCCTTGAACACTGATAGCACCCAGGTCCTGAGTTCAAGTCTCAGCAACACACACACACACACACACACACACACACACACACACACACACACAAATTTGTTCCTGTGATGGGTACTGGTGGTTTATCCCTACAATCATAGCTACTGTAGAAACTGAGAAATTAGCCCTGTAGTTCAAAGCCAGCCCAATTAAAAAAGTCTTTGAGATTCTTTTCCCCAATGAATTGAAAAGAAGCTGAAAGTGTTGCTCAAATAGTGGAGTTTCAGTTTTGCCTAAAAAAAGCTAGACACAGTACAAAGTCCTGAGCTTAAGGATCAGTACTGGCACGAAAATTAATTAAGTAAGTAAGTGCTTTTTAGAGCTTCTGTTTAATACAATGCAAAGCTTCTATTTAATGTAATGGTACTTTCACAAATGTCACCAGAGCTCTAAAGCAAATGTGTTATATCCAGGCAGCTCCACAGATTAGACTAGACTATTTGTCTCAAAGACAAAAACAATGAGGAAAGGGTTGAGAAAAGAGCTTTAATTAGTGTGGTCACATTAGAAATAACTGATCAAAGTGTTCAGTTATCCCAAGCCTATCTGTGAAGGGCTGTAATAACTTTGACCTTTTATTGTAAAAGAGTAACCAAAAATAAAAATTAGCGCTTTGTAGAGCTATTAGTTTTGAGAACATGTTGTGTTGTCAGGCTATGATCTGCCTGACCATTGTCTCAGTTTTAAGGATGGATCTAGAAGTCTGTATTGATGTGAGCATTGAATGGGTGAGTAATATGTGCCCCAGTAGATGATTGTTTCTGCTGAGGATGAAACCTGTTTCCATCCTGGGGCTATTGCTCTCCCTTGAGGAGAAATCTCATCATGGGAAGATTTGCCCCGTGGACTTTATGGTTGCTGACAGTTATTTGTCATAAAGACATTTATCTATCACTCCAGCCATTTCTGAAATCTAAGGGAAATATTGAAGAAGAGACTTAAAAGGGGAAAAAATTGAAGAGACTGAATGAAGCCAGAGAGGGATAAAATGGAATTAGAGAACTGATGAGCTGTTTCAAACACAGATGAGCCATATTACAATTAGATCAGTGGCTCGAACTCTGATGCTTCAATGTTATATGATTCCATTGTTAGAAGCTTAAAAAAGAGCTTAAATCTGGGAGTCCCAATAGACAATGCAGTAATCTACAACTGAGTTCTTTCAAGTCTCCATATATGTCATGATTATCCCACCCACTGTTTAGCTTGAATGTAGAAAAATGGGCTGATGCAATCAGAGCCAAAATTAACTTGGTTATCTTGTTGTCCCTTTTAATAGACACCTATTCTCAACCCTGTTTCTGACCTAACATCATTGTGAATATTAAGTAACATTCTTAGGATGTATTGTTAAACTTAACAGACCACTGGCTTCTAAAAATGGAGTGTCAGGCTCTAGGCAAAACTCAAGGATTCTGTACCTGTAGTCCATTCACCTGCCCTCATATACATACATACATACATACACACACACACACACACACACACACACACACACACACACACACACACACACACACACACACATATATATAAAGAGATGATAATTACTAAAAGCAGGGAGAGAAAATGTATTACACAGCCTAAGCAGCCACAGGAAAATGGGAATTTTGCACTTTAGCCAATCATCTTTGGCCACCTGAGGTATAAGCAAGAGCTGTAGGTTAAAATAGGCAAAGAGATAAGAGCTTATAAGAGAGTGCCAGATATAATGAATTAAAGGTCTCAGTTATGAGTATGGGCTATTGACCATTATTTCTCCATACTCTTGGAGGTTGTAGAGAAGTTTCTATTGTTACTGGCATGACTTTAGTGATATGCACCAATGCCTGAAAGGTGACCTGCCGTGATATTGTAGCTGCTCTCTTCTTGTGGAATAGTTTATTCTATTCCATCCTTCCTTGCATTTTTCCTATCAAATTGGCTGCTTAATGTAAGCATCACCATCTTGCAAGAAACTGATTAAGTTAAGCCAAATCCTTTCAGAGGAATTATTCTCTCTAGGACCTGAAGGTCTGCCTGACCAAAGTGACAGAGAGCCAGATGAGTAAGAATTATTTTTCTGATAAGTTCCTACTTTGGCTCAATGTTTGGTTGATTGCTCAGGTAAACTTTTAACATTTTTCAAGTCAGCCAATAGCACAAGGTTGTGAATGTAACTTCTGACTAATCAGAATGATGGACAATAATGCATTAAGGAGTACCCACCCACCCAGTATATTTTCTTATTTGGCTACTGTCCATAGCAAGCCTTTCTGCAGGCACAAACTTCACCTTTTGAAGTTCCTTTGGAGTTGATGTACTTATTCCTATGTGACATGCAATATCCAGAACTATTTCCTTGCCTATTAATACTTTCATTGATTATTATTGTTTTTCTCAATGATGGGGCTTGAATTCAGGGCCTAGGCACTGTTCTTGAGCTTTTTCTCTTAAAGATAGTGCTTTACCAACTTAAGCCACAGTTCCACTTCCATTTTTGGGTGGTGGTTAATTGGTGATAAGAGTCTCACAGATTTTCCTGCTTGGGCTGGCTTCGAACCCCGACCTACTGATCACAACCTCCTGAGTTGCTAGGATTACAGGAATGAGCCATCAGTGCCAAGCTTGAAATGAAATTTTTAACTATTTGGATTGTAATATCATAAGTTGGCTGAGATATTAACTAACTCTATTTTATAGGTTTTTTTAGAGTTCAGGTTGGGATGAGAAAATTGATGGGATATTGACAACATTAGAGCATTTCCTATCTTATATTCCCTTATGTTCTATACCATCGCTCATCATTCATCGTAAATATATTTCTCGGAGAATTATTTCTCACAAAAATAGTGTCTTTTTGAATAGCACTAACTCATTGCCTTATAATCCTATAGTGAAAAATTTGGCATACATTGCACATCTCAAAGTGCTAGTGACCTTGATTCATTTCTTATCTCCTTCTGTTTATCGCTGGAACTACTTCCCTCCTGGTTATTTCCCTCCAACTTCAAAAATAACAAATGCACACCAATTTCTTCACATGTCACATCCACCTCACCTGTGTTTCATTGTTACATCTCTTTCTGACCCACCAGGGTTGGATTCTCAACTATTAAAGATTTATAGTAGACTAGGCTCACCCCAGTTGTCCATGTTAACTTTCCCATTTCAAGATGTTTAAACTTTGTCACATGGGCAAGGAAAATTTGTCGTCATACTGTAAGGAATTCACAGGTATGTGGGACTTACATATGTCTGCATCTCTGAAGAGCTGTTATTTCTCTCTCCCATACAGGACCTTCTTAGCAATGGACTATTACAATACAATACAATTAAAAAAGGAGTTACTGGGCAAAATTTCTAGAAAAAGTTCTTTAGCTAGCAAATACTGAAGTTTATTAGACCCTTTCTTGCTTGATCATGCTCCCATTATGCTTTGTGAACTATAATCAGTTTAGCTAACCCTCTGAGATCAGAGACAAGCACAGAAAAAGAGAAACCTAGAAATTACAGTACAGTCTCCAACCTGCCTACATTAGAAACTTCTATGTAAAGGAACATGTAATTCTTATTTGATTTGTTACTGTTTTATCTGGCTTGTTTATATAGCTTTTGGATAAATTCCTAGTTAATGTACTTCATCAAAGTAAAGCTGAGTTTGTCATTATAAAAGAAAGATCTATGGGGATTTCAGGATGCATTTCTTAAAATATGACTTAGAATATCCATTCAGCAACCTCTCTGGAAGCAGGCAGTCTTTTAACTAGTTGAATCGACCAACTCCAGAAACTTGGACAAGGCAACTTATATAAAAAAGACAATGCAGAGCGGATGTTTTATTAGCACGTTAGCTGTAATTAAGCCAACAGTCAGACATCAATATAAATGTCAGTATTATAAGAAAATAGATTTTGCTGCAAGAAGAGTATGGTAATATATTTAATTAGAACAGTAATTGTTTTTTGAATAAGCAAATCTTAGCCTGCTACAGATAATATTAGTGTGTTAAATTTGTCACGTATACATTCATTTATCTTATTAAAAAACTATGTTATCATGCAAAATATTAAAAAAGTGCATAATACTTGAAAATATTGATATATCTAGAAGAGGTAAAAGGCATCTTATAGCTAAAGTTTGAAATTAAGATTAATCCTGAAGCTTTAAGCTTAAGTTATACAAAGCATTAAATGTGCTCATAGTCTTTCTTTCATTCATTCTTTCTTTCTTTTCCTTTCTTTCTTTCTCTCCCTTCCTTCCTTCCTTCCTTCCTTCCTTCCTTCCTTCCTTCCTTCCATTTTTTCTTCCTTCCTTCCATTTTTTCTTTCTTTCTTTTCTTCTTTCTTTCTTTCTTTCTTTCTTTCTTTCTTTCTTTCTTTCTTTCTTTCTTTCTTTCTTTCTTTCTTTCTTTCCTCCTTTTTCTTGTTTGCTTGCTTGCTTGCTTGCTTGATTACTGTCAGTCCTGGGGTTTGAACTCAAGGTCTTGGCATTGTCCCATTGCTTTTCTGATTAAGGCTAAAAATTCAAGTCTGAAAAAAATCAGATTTTTAAAAGCCTATTTTCTTTGTCCATTCTTGCCATTTTTTTAAAATTAAATTTTAAATGTTAGAATTGTATATGCTATGTTCACATAATATAACACAACAAGCATATTTTAAGAGTATACATTTACATGATATTTATTTTGAAAAGATATCCGATTGGAGAAAATGTATAAATTGATTTAAAATTCTAATCTTATTGTGCTGATGTCCCCACCTACAAGAATGTGTGCATTCCTCGGGAACCCATGCACCCTATTTTATTTGGGAAAAGAGATTGATGATTAAGAAAAAAAATGATCAGAGGAGCAGACAGTATCATCGATGATGGAGGCAGAAGTTTGTGATAAAAGCTCTTAGCCAAAAATGGCTAAGGAATTCCAGCATTGACCAGAAGGCAAAAGAAAGACATCCAATAGAGTTTTTCTTCAATGGGAATATATCTAAGTCAACACATAGATTCTGGAATATGTCTCCATTAAATAACCTTTTAATTTGTCCATTGTTGTACCAATATTGGGCTTGATATCAGAACCTGGAGCTTTCACTTATCTTTTTTGCTCAAGGTTGGCTCATAAGCACTTGAACCAAATCTCCACTTCCTTCTTTTTGGTTGTTATTTTGGAGATAGAAATAAAGGATTTTCCTAGTCAGATCTCAGACTTGAATAGCTTTATAGGCTTAAGCCACCAGCTCCCCGGCTCTGTATTGCTTTAAGTCATCCAGTTTGTATTGATTTGTTATAAAGCCTCTGTAATCTAATAATAGAGCTATCATACAAATACAGTTTATCTTTACTTTTATCAAATTATCATTTTTTCCATCCCTTTGACTGGGGGAAATTTTGTAAGAGTATTAGCCAGGCACAGGTGGCTGACACCTGTAATCTTAGCTACTCAGGGGGTTGAGATCTGAGGATCATGTTTCAAAGCCAGCCTTGGCAGGAAAGTTGGTTGAGAATCTGATCTCCCATTCAGATACTCAGAAGTGGCACTGTGACTCAACATGGCAGAGATCTAGCCTTGGGCAAAAAAGCTCAGAGACAGAGACTGGGCCCTGTGTTCAAGCCACAAAAAAGAGAAATTATTTTAAAATCAGATAAAAGGTAGCTAATTTAATGTATAGCTATCAGTCTAGTTCCATTGACCTCGTACTTACCCAGATTATTTTAGTTCTCATTACAAGAAATAGGAGAATGTGAGAAATAATGCCAGAAAACACAATTTAAAAGCTGTAACTTGCAACAGAAATAAGCATCTCTATCTCAGAAGGCCAGAAAAGAGTTATCCATCAATAAGCAACACTAAGAATATGAATAGAAGGTTTGTTCACAAGGCTTAAGCTCTCTCCTCTGACATCTTCAGGATCCTCCTCTCTTCTCTGGAGAATAAGATAACTGCTCCTTCCCACAAATACACTTATATTCCCTAGCAGGGGCATAGTCTAGAAAATTTATTGCTAGGATTTTGAAGGACAGGTTATGTATTCAATGATATTCCAATTGCTTCTGCTCTGAAAACAGTTGACCATCCAATTTTGAAATACAAAGTCAATATATGTGCTAGAGGCCAATTGCTCACACTTAAACTCCTAGGTCCTTGGTGGTTGAGTTCTGAGAATAGAGGTTTGAAGGCAGCCTAGATATTTAAATCTGAGAGATTCTTTCCCAGTTTACCAGAGAAAGCCAGAAGTAGAAGGTGTGGCTTGAGTTGTAGAACTCCAGTTGTGAACGCAAAGGCTAAGCAGGAGCATCGAGGCCCTTAATTCAAGCCCCAGATATATCTGGAACACACACACACACACACAGAGAGAGAGAGTGAGAGAGAGAGAGAGAGAGAGAGAGAGAGAGAGAGAGAGAGAGAGAGAGAGAGAGAGAGAGAGAGAGAGAGAGAGAGACAGACAGAATTTCACTAAATCAGTCTTTTCCCTAGAATAAGAGTGGTTTGTTGGACTTCCATTAAACCTCTTATGTTTCCATCTGGAAGAGATAGATTACAAAATCATGAGATACTAAGGAAACTTCTAGTGTGAAAATCCAATCAAAGCAAGATGAGGAAAATGAGCAATGTGCTCAGGTACAAAACTATAGTAGGAAAATGGAAATATGTGTCCACAAGATCATAAATTTCTTGAGAAATATTTTTAAAAACTTTATGATAAGAATGGAAAACATTATATAATCAAAAAAGGAAGTTAATCTGTTATTGAAGTTATTCTAGTAGTTAAAGCCTTATCAAAATTATAGTTGTTACAAAATTGAGGAACAAAGCTAAGACAAAGGGCTCAAAGACTCAATATTCTCATGAGATGGAAATAGAGTCTTTCTCTGGGTCGGCCCAAAGAAAGCCACACTCTTTTTGAAGCCTGTGAGTCTTAAGCCTAGAAGAAACAAAATAAACTATGGTTTAGCTCCAAACCTAAAGAAACTGTTAAGATAATAAATGAACTTTATCTTCCACCATCATGTCTGTTGTTTACAAATATTAAAAAATGATAAACCATATCTTGATGGGTGTAGACAGCTTTGCCCTAAAATGATTTGGTTGACATTATGTTAAACTCATTGTGTCTAAGATGTGGAATAAGCCACCCATTCAATTTAAGGGAAACATATTTACAAGGTAGTGAATGGGATTTGGCTGAAAATGAAATTCTTGTTGACTTAAATTAGTAGACAATAAATGATATTTTACATGGAATAAGTTGTACAAATATATACAAAATATTACAAAATGATAATTATGGTAAACCTATGGGTTGTTTTAAATCTGTGGTGGGTTATACATATATGGAATATATGCAAATGAAATTAGTAGTTGCCTATTCTACATGTTTTCAACCACTCTCATTCCATTTTGAACCAAGGAATCAGAGAATAGGCAGAGAGGGTAATGTAAAATATACAGAGGAACTGTGAGCAGAATGTGGTAATACTAATGGCTTCCCCAATATTCTTAATGTAGCTGCAGGAAAATGTTCTGGTTGCAAAGAGGGAAAATATTTTGTTTTGTTTTTCATGAAAAACTACATTAAAATGTTATGGTAACTTTTTAAGTGATGACTATTTCAAAGACTTCTTTTTTCCTCACATGAAAATTACTGAAGTATACTTCACTACCCTTATCTATGCTGGCTTTCTGAATCATTTTATTTTAACAGCTATTTCTTTTGAGCATGAAGATGCAAAGGATAAAAATAGCTTGTTAACACAAATTAAAATAATAAAAAGAAAATTTACAAGAATTAGAAGAAAAATTATTTGTCAAATATATTCTGATATCTGCTAAAATTACCCACCATTTTATGTTTTTAGAAAAAATTCAACAGTTACATGGACTCTCACATGTAATATATACTTAGAGGCATGGAATCAGAAGGATAATGCCTCGAAATTAGTATAAGCATTGAAGTAAACTAGATCTCATCTCTAAAATATCAACAAAATGCTACAATAGAGGCTTGGTTCAGGTGGCAGACTGCCAGCCCAACAGGCAGCAAGCTTAGTGCAATGTGAGGCTCTGAGATCAAAGCCTAGAGTATGCAAAAATTGAAAAAAAAATTCATGAACCTTAGATTTTATGGATCTAGTGATCTAGTATTCTCTTTATTGATGATAAAGATCACATTTGGACACACTAACCTGGGGAAAAAAGTACAAGAAAGAATTTATTGTGCATCAAACAGGTGGACCGGATGCAACAATGAGAAGTACAAGTTGTCATGTCGAAAACGAACTTTAAAACGTTGGTGCGTGCGGGGGGGGCGGGATTAGGTGGCGGGGGGTGGGGGTGGGGGAGGGAGGCTGGGAAGGGATGTGAAGGGTAAACAAAAGAGGAGGCTGCAATCCTTGATAAGAAATGTACGCATTATCCTGCCCATGTAATTGTAACCCCTCTGTATGGTATGTTCACAATAAAATAAAATAAAATGAAAAAAAATTTTTCATAAACTAAAAAAAAGAACAATGGGAAAGTAATCATCATTTGTATGATTACTGTTTTACAAGTAGAAAATATCAACTATGAGATCTCTTACTCAGTATTTTTCTACATATATATGAATTATCACTGATAATTAACATTTATATATTAGTAGTAATGTTGAAAGCTAAGAATTACAGACAATTTCCAGCACCAATTTCTATGCTATGAATATGACATAACAATAAAATATACACATAAATATCTGTGGCATATTATATATGCTAAGCATATGTACATAATATCTATAGCATAGTATTTTAAATTAAAATGTTCAACATAGTATGATTATAAAATAGTAATAGTAATATAGACATATTATTTAATGTCAGTCACTTCATGAAATAGGCAGGATTTTTGTCTTTATATTACTTATGCTAAATTACTACATATATACCATATATATTATATGTAAATATAGTATATAATATATATATACATATAGTTCTATCTATCTATCTATCTATCTATCTATCTATCTATCTATCTATCTATCTATCTATCTATCTATCTATTATTAGAGTAAGTTCTTCCTGGAAAAGGTAAAGTGGTGGAGCTAGAATTTGAAATTATGTTTAAAAATTCAACAAGACTCAATTTGGGACTGTATAAAATTTACTCTTGCTTAAAAAAGCCTCTTGAGTACTTGAAAAGAATATGGATTCTTTTTCATTTTGTAGAATGTCCTTTAATAGTCTTTAAAAACTAGTTAATTTACTATGTTTCATGAAACACCCATTTTATTACTTAACTTCATCAGATTCTTCTTTGAGAGTATGTGGTTAGAACCTCCAACTATTACTGTAGAAGTGTCTGTTTTTTCTTTATGAATTTTCTTGTCCTTCAGTTACTGTATGCTTATCATTTTATTCTTTCTTATTGTATCTAATGTTTTCTTCTATATTCCTGCTTTCATCATATTTTATTTTATTTATTTTGTGCTAGTATCAATGATTAAGTTTGGAGTCTAAAGATCTTGCTCAGCTATTATGTTCAAGGGTGTTGCTCTATCACTTGACCCATGCTTTCAGCATAAAATTTTATGGGTTAGAGAGATGTAGTCCAGAATACTTTTCTACTCAGGCCTTAGACTCCTGACTAATTAAAATTCCATATGTGAGCCATTGGTGCCTGGCAATGTTTCATATTTGAATTTAAAAATCTATTTTATCTAAATTACATCTAATCTCCTGTTTCCTTTTGTTACTATTTTCAAGGAATCCTTTTAAAACTCAGCTTCTTTGGGCTGTTGGTTTTCAACTCAGTCTTACAGACAGCATTAAGATGGATGAGATTTTTTTCAAGGGAGACAGTATTTCAAAAGGGTTCCCTGAGAGCACCTTGCCTCTCCTACCAACTATTAGTATAATAGGCAGTTACTACCATGTGATTGCTTTTAGTGTTTTAGTGAGCTAATCTTTAGCATAATGTTTTCAAAAGAAGACAAAGAATAAAATGAAGTGGCTAAGGACACTGGGTCCTTAAATTCCCTGTGTGTTGCTTTAGCTAGGTACACATGGTTGGAATAGGTGTATGTACACAAGAGTGGATTCATCACTCTGAACGTGACTTAGATTCTCAAGAACAGAACACAAGATGGCAACAGAAGTCATCAATGTTTGGAGATCAGGATAACGAAAGTCCATCTTGATTTCAATGTTGGGTATAAGCTTGTCCAGGAACATGTCCATGCTCCATTCAACTAGGCTGACAATGAGTATTTACTGGGATATTATGTACTGAATGAAATTGCCAGGAAAATCCTTCAATTTACTGCTCAAATGATCACCTGGAAGTTGAAATCCCGATTCTAGAGAGACCTCATGTATATTTGACCCATGCATGCCCAAGCTTGTTCTTCTTTGCCATCTTCAAAGTCATATTGCCCAATATTTTATGTTTAAAAGTTATTTGAGGGCTGGGAAGGTGGCTTTGGGCTGGGAAGGTGGCTCAGTGGTAGAGCGCTTGCCTTGCATGCCTGAGGCCCTGGGTTCGATTCCTCATCACCACATAAGCAACAAGAAAAAAGCTGGAAGTGGTGCTGTGGCTCTATTGGTAGAGCGCTAGCCTTGAGCTGAAGAGCTGAGGGACAGTGCCCAGGCTCAGAGTTCAGGCCCCACGACCAGACCCCCACTAAAATATTCTGAGTTTCATCATTCAAACATGAGCGACGGTTTTTCGAAAATGAGATTCTCCCCCAAGGACATTTTAATAATAATTTGATGATCTAAGTATTAAGAACCATATTACTACTATGAAATATTTATTCTTATGGGTGAATCTGGCAGAAAACTTCTTAAATTAATCTGTTCTGTGAAGTTCGGAGGAATTTTAGATTTCATAACACCAAGGAAATGGCTTTTTTTTTTTTTTACCTCTGCATTGATTATGTCAGTGATAGTGCTAGTTGTTGAGTTGGAATATTCTTTGCTAAACTAGATTTTGTTGTACGGGCTAGTTTCCCAAGTAGAAAATAAATAAGCAGACTTGAGTAAAATTCCTCTAGCTGCCATCGTCTTTGGATTTAAAATAATGCAGAACCTGGGCACTGTTTCTTAGCTTTTTAGCTTGGGGCTAGGGCTCTACCACTTGTTCCACAGCTCCACTTCTGATTTTGGGTGATGAACTGGGTATGAGTGTCTCATGGACTTTCCTGGCTGGGTTGCCTTTGAAAGGGGAACCTTTTGAGGTTCCATTCAACCTCCTGAATAACTAAGTTTGTAGACATCAGCCACCAGCACCTAGCACAAGATATATATTTTTTAGATGTAGCTACTTAAGCACATGATTTAAGAAGTAAAATGTGAATCTGGTGGGGGGGGGTTCTAAGAAATAAAATCTTTTCTAAAATATTGCATTTTAATATTTGGAATATGTTGCAAGGACATTTTCTACTTCACATACGAAAACTGTATTGTTGATGGGTAGGTTCTTATTATTTAAGTTAACATTTATTGAGCACCTAAAATTGGTTTCAAGGAATATTACTGATGTTTTATGATTCAATTTTCTCATTTTTAAGAGTTACATTAATTAACTCCTCAACCTGCTTGGTGATAGTCTCACTTTTTTTAAAAGATAGTATTTTTTCCACGTCATTTGATACAGAAGAATGGCTTTCTCTTGCTTTCAAGCCAATAATAACGCTAAAACTAATTACATGCCAACTGTGTGATAAGGACTATGCTGAGAAGACTTTTTTCTATTAATCCTCTGAGCACCTCATGAGGTATTATAGTATCCCATTTTCAGATAAGGAAGCAGTGTAATGAAACTATGTTACTTTCCTATGATTATATGGCCAATAAACTGTAGGTCTGATATTTGAATCCAGGTTTACTCAGGCTCAAAATACATACACAAGAAAAAATAATTTCCTATTAACATCTTAGTTTAAAAAGCTGAGTTCAAGAAATCAGAGTAAGAGATGACACAGATTAAGAGTATGGGGAAAAAAAAGTGTTCATTTCCTTACTCACGGTACAAATATGTGGTAGAAGCCAATGGAAATTAATTCAAATGAATCATTTGATTTAGAGTCTTATGGGCTATGGGATGATTCATGTACCAGAGCACCTAACAAGCACAAGTCCCCAGTTCAAACCCCAGTCCCATCAGCAGGGGGAGAGGAATGGAATTGGAAGCTTACATGCAATCCTACCAATGAGCAATAGGGTTTACAGAAAAATAACAAGATAGAAGATGAGATACTTAAGATGCTAGGACAGCATCATATACTATTTTGCAATGTAATAATGAAAGAGTTGAAGCTGGTTGTAAAGAAAAATGCTTCCCTTTACTCATAGTTCCAAAAGATCTAGAATATATCACCTATGGCTTGAATGGATTTGAGTCAGCACCTCGTGATGATACTCCGAATCAGTGTAGTATAGCAAAGAAAGCAAGTATGCCTGCAGAACTAGTGGATGGGAAAGTTAAGTTTCTGGCTCACTTTCAGAGTTACTAATGTAAGGCCTTAACTCCCTCTTCCTGGATCTAATCAGATACCCATAAAAATAAAGATTGTTTATAATGACAGGTCAATAAGAATGTGAAAATTTTAAAAAGGGAAAAAATGTTTACTAGTATTAAGAATGCTTGAAGAACATTTACACTAACAGCAAACTTTTTCCTTTCTTTTTTGAATTAAGTGTTTTATTGTGAAAATACTGTACAGAGGGGTTACAGTTACATGAGCAAGGTAATGAGTACATTCCTTAACAAGCATTGTTGCTTCCTCCTTTGCTTTTCTCCTACCATCCCTTCCCTCCCACCTCCAGGGCTACATCCCCCACCTCACCCCTCCACCCCTCAACCCCTCCACCCCTGACTAAATTGTCAAGTTCGTTTTTCTGTCTTGTACATCTCATTGTTGCAATGGGTCCACTTGTATCGCTATTTAAACAATTCGTTTTTCCCTTCCCCTCCACAAATTATACCAACATCAAATACAGAAAAAACAGTGGTTGTATTGTAGGGGAGGGACATACAAAGCAACAAAGAAATATCTTTTAAATATGTTAGAAACAATAGCAAGGAAGAAAACAAAAAAAACACTTGTGTCCTTATATTGGGGTTCATTTGCTTAACATCATCTTATCTGACCGTTTCTGCTTGTTCCAGCATATACTTATTTATTACTGCAAATAAGGGAAACCATGGGACCTTTGTTTCTTTGGGCCTGGCTTACTTCACTTAATATAATTTTTTCCAAGTCTTTCTATTTCCTAACAAATGGGGTGATATCATTCTGATAGAGGGTTAGAATTCCATTGTGTACAATTTCTTGATCCCCCCAGTAGATGAATGAATCAAGAAAATTTTTATTCTTTCTGATATTGTGTTGCTATATAGCCTGAATTTGTTTCAACCTCTTGTGTGTGTGTGTGTGTGTGTGTGTGTGTGTGTGTGTGTGTATTTGTCTATGTGCCCCTGCATCCTGGTGTTGCTAGGCTTTCTTGCCCACAACTAGTGCTCTAACATCTCAGGCAACCCTCTAAATCAGCTTTTTACTAGTTAATTGGAAATGAGATCTTACAGGCATTTCTACTTAAGCTGGCTTCCTACCATGATCCTCTGATCTCGGTCTCTGGAGGAAAGCTAGCATGAAGAATGTAGAACGAACTATATAAATAAATAAATCAGATAAGAAACACTGATGTGAGTATACAGATATCAGAATTTTTATCCAGGGCCATCTGTGGTGGTTCTTGCCTGCTATCCCAGTTACTTAGGAAGAGAAGACTGTAAGAAATAGTTTGAAGCCAGCGTGTGCAATTAGTGAGGCCCTGTCACACCAAATAGCTGTACAATGTAGAATGCAACTGTGATTTCAGCTATGGTAAGAGGTGTAGGCTCAGCAGCCCTAGGCACCCAAAATAGCACCTTATTTGGAAAATAAAGTAAGAAAGAGCCAAGTAAGCTCAAGTGTTATATTGCCTGACTTGTAAGCACGACTCCCTGAGTTCATGTGCTAAAACCTACATGACCTACATATATATGTGAATATATATATGAAAGTTCATATATATATATATATATATATATATATATATATATATATATATATATATACTTGAGTGGAAAATGCTAAGTAAAGACTGTAAGCTACTGAGTTCAAAACCCAGTACTGGCAAAAGAAGGAAAAGGAAATATTCATAAACCTGGAAAAAATATATATATAAAGTGAAGATAAGTAATACAAATTCTTTGTGAATTTTAAATAAAATAGTGGTGTGGCAAAAATGGCATTCATGATTATGTTTCTAGGAACCATGATTTTCTAGAATCTATTCAAACAATTTTAGTTTTATTCCCAATCTAAAAGATGTACAAGGGCAGAGAAAGTGGCTTAGTGGTAGAGTACTTGCCTAGCATGGATGAAGCCCTGGGTTCAATTCCTCAGTACCACTTAAACAGAAAAAGCCAGAAGTGGAGCTGTGGCTCAAGTGTTAGAGTGCTAGACTTGAGTATAAGAAGCTCAAGGACATTGCCCAGCCCTGCATTCAAGAAAATACTCTAGTTTAAATATTTTAATAAATTTAAATAGTAGTCTCAAGAAATGAACAGGAAATATGATCATGCATTTCAGAACGCCAAAAAAAAACTCTACCCTGAAATTTATCTATGTGAGTAGGGTCTAAATTATGACTTATAAGTGAAACATGGGAATATATACCATTTTCTCAATTTTTCCAGGTTTGTGAATATTTCCTTTTCCTTCTTTTGCCAGTACTTGGTTTTGAACTCAGTAGCTTACATTCTTACTTAGCATTTTCCACTCAAGGCTGGTGCTCTACAACTTGAGCCACACCACCATTTCTATTATTTTACTAGTTAATTGGAGTCTTTCAATTGTCCCCCCAGGTTGGCTTTGAACTAGGATCCTTAGATCTCAGACTACTAAATTGCAAGGATTACAATCATTAATTATCAGCATCCAACTAAATATTTTAAACACATATATGTTCAGTGTTAGGAAACCTAGAAATGTAAATGAATTATAATATCCTTGTATGTTTATTTACATACTACAAACATCTATACTCTTCAGCATTAAAAGTTTGAAGAGAAGAGAGAGAAGACAAGGGAAGGGAGGAGAGGAGAGGAAAAGAGAGAAGAGAGGAGAAGAGAAAAGAAGAGAAGAGAGGAGAAGAGAAAAGAAGAGAAGAAGAGAAGAGAGGAGAGGAAAGAAGAGAAGAGAAGAGGAGAGAAGAGGAGCGGAGATGAGAGGAGGGGAAGGGACACAGGAGAAGCAAGGGAAGAAGAGAAGGACAAAGATGAGCAGAAGGAAAAAGAGCCAAGAAGAAGAACATGTTGGTGGTCAGACAGATTGTTTATGGGACAGAAAGAACAATGACAGCTGAAGCAAAAGGAGGAGTGAGTAGAAGAGCAAAGAGGAAGAAGGGTGAGAAAAAGGGTAGGAGGAAGTAGAGGATGAAGAATGGGAAAATCAAGAAAGGAGAAAAGAAATAATAAAAATGTTGGCAATTTGGGGAGTAGCCTATGTGGCAAAAGGGTAGCCTTTTTATCTTAAGCAAAGTGCACATAATAAAATTCTTAGAGAATTAGAAAATACAAGAGAAAATGCAGCTGGATCGCCAGTAAAGATCATTTTTCAAAACATATAATGCAGAACTTATTAAATGTTCTTTCCTTACCTAAGCTTGGCAAGTTTAAGAAGTTCTTTTTACTCTAGTTTCTTTTTGGCCTGTGTTTTAGGAGAAAAAATTCAAGTTGGAAACTATATTTAACAGTAGACTTTATTGCAATTGTCTTCATTGAAGTTTGTGAGACATTTACATTACTTCTGCTCTCTTTTTAAAATCATTTTCCATAATAATTGAAGGTTTTGAACTCTTTCTGTTTATGTGTCATCAGATAAATTCAATTAATGCTTCTATTTCAATGATCCTAGTTTCTTTTGTTTAATTTCATGTTTTTTTCTATTTGTTATAGAAGTTATCCATTATTTCTGTGATGATTACATTAATCTTTTAATTTAGTATTTCTTTGATTCTAATCATCTCCCTTATAAAAACTGAGCAGCTGTGTGATATAACTTTCTCCTATTTCACTCAGATTTTATTTTTCCACACTTTTAACCACACAGACTAGATTTTAAAACTTTAAATCTGCTAAATTATTACCCTCACTATGTGCATTCATTTGATTTGTTCTTCTTAAGTTTACTAATATTTTCACTACAATATTTTACAATATTTCTTACATCAAAGAAATTCCATAGATGTTAAAATTTCAACAATGCTATGACTAATTTAACAAGAGTATATTTCATATGGGTCTCATGTTCAGAGATAGGCCCTGGCTATATTTACATTCTTCCTCTCATTTCCTAAGTTATTGTGTGTCTCCCATAATCAAAATAAGTATATTGCAGTTGGATTAAGAGTTCAAGTATTATAGGCAAAGATACTTGGCTCAGAGATAGCAAAAATATCTATTTCTTTATTTTTCTAGAAACAAACATGAGATTAAGAAGAGGAAATTGTTCCATTGGTAATTACAGGTGGAATTTCAGCCAGTGATGGGAATAATCTTGCTTACTGGACAATGGGACATGATACTATTGAAGCTATTTTGTAATAAAGATAAATATTGATTTATTACTTCTAAGTCTGTAATGCTACATAGATGCCTCCTTTTATGCCTTATAGTATGTGTGTGTGTGTGTGTGTGTGTGTGTGTGTGTGTGTGTGTGTGTGTGTGTGTGTGTAGTTCTCTGCAGTAAATTGACTTGTTAGTTACAATGTCTCACAATCTAGTATAGATATATAGGTATTTTTGAAAGTATTAATATCTAATGTATTTGTGTCATCTGTGGGTATTGTGAATTTTATAAAATAATATTATTTAAAATGACAATGGAAAGACATAGCTCAAGTCAGATTTGTTTTAAATTACCTGATCTAAATTCATGAGAATTAATTACTATAGACTATATGAGACTTACTATAGACTGTATTACTATATGAGAAATTAAGAGAAGGCTTTACTGTGTTCTACCAAGAGAAGAAATCTGGATTGGTCCTGAAATGAGTTTTGGATTTATATTGACTAATTAGAAAATGATATTCACTGTGAGTATTTGAAAATGGAAGACTTAAATACTTACTATGGAAGTGACTAAAGATTTCAGCATCAGTTGATATTATATTTTACAATTGAAATATTCTGGAAAGATCAGTCTTCATTTGTGAGAACTTTGAATATCAGTCTGGAAGTGTAATTTATCCTGTAGGTAATAGGAAACAGCTAAATATTTGAGCAAGAACATGACATGATAAAAGGTTCATTTCAGGAATATTGAGCTATGAGATTATGAAAAATGAATTGCAAGATGGAAAAAGATTGCTCTTGAAGGATTAAGAACCTATCACAGAAGAGAATTCAGCTTGAAGAGAGAAGTAACAAAAGCCCATCTTAAAAGGATGAATTAACATTTTAGCATGCAGAGATAAGATATGAAAGTAGAAAGCAGAAAATTAGTAACATGCAAATATTAAAAATCTACTCTAATGAATAAGTCAGATAACATAATTAATTTTCCTGGGAATAAAAGGAATTATAAGCCTTCTGATGCTGTCAATAAATAGAATCTTATTATTTCATCAATGATTATATAATATCTCTTCAAAATAGTATTCTATAAATTAATAAAAATCTATAAATTAATAATATATATATAAATTGATGCCTTGTGAAGCAAGGTGCTATTCTCTCACACCTGTAATCTTAGGTACTCAGGAGGCTGCAGTCTGAGGATAGCAGTTCAAAGCTAGCTCAGATGGGAAATGTCACAAGACTATCCTCAAGTGCAAGTGTGGCTAAGAGATAGAGTACCAGCCTTGAGCAAAGAAGCTAAGGGGCCGTGTGAGTGCCAGTACCAGAGAATGAATATATATGCACATTTGTTTGCATATTTATATATCTATATATAATATATTCACATATATATCCATATCTCCTCGTTTACAGAACACTATACTATTGCATAGAATATAGAATAGAATATATTATAGATGATTAATAAAAACTTATGTAAAAGTTTATATGTATGTATAACTCCTATGCATAAAAATATATAATATATGATATATATAGAATTGAAAATTTAACATACTATATTATAAAATAATTATAGCATAATATATTGTAATATAACTTTTATATAATATATAATATATAAATATAGAATATAGAATGAGCTATATATAAATTTTGAATAAATAATGCTAATTCTATAATCTACACTAACATTATATACAGAAGGCTTATTCAATATTTCTATATTATATATTGTGATATGCATATGATTAACAAAAACTTACATAAAACTATTCTATTATTCAAATCCTATGTCTGAAAAAGTTGTAAAAGTTCCATCTAATTTTTTTTATCTTCCAAGATATCCCTATTTCATCTATATTTTGATTTCCATACAGTCATTTTTTGAATAATATGTGATTTCAAGAGACTATACATCATGCTCTTCCTACACTTTAATGAGAAAAGTTATGTTTTGAAAATATATTACTTCAATTAAATGAAAACAATTCTTTTTAGCAAGACCTTGAATTTTAAGGTAAAATATTATGGACAAATTTAATTCAAATAAGTGGAAAGAAAGACTTTCTATAATGTTTGTTTGTCCTATGAGTTCTCCTTGGGATATTCAGAAAATAAGTTAACTAGCTTTGTTTATTATATGGTCAACAAAATAAATTTCAATAAATATGAGCTACTTCTTACTCTCATGACATCTTATTTCTATGTACTATACTGATATGACAAGTACATTTTCTACTCTAAAACTTATCATGCACTTGACACCATAATAAGTATGATTCCTGGAGATTTTATCTAAGATTCTCCAATTGTATCATAATAGGCCTCTTATAATGTTAGAATTCCGGAATGTATGAATAAAGTCACCCAGATGTATAGTAAACGCACTAGCAATCAAATTTAGATATAATTTAGGAATATTCCCCTTCTGCTCATACCTCTTTCATTTATTGAGTCTTGTGATTATTAAGACATGGTCCATTTTTGTTTTTTTTGTGTTTGATTTCTGTTTCAGATGTATATCACATTGTCTATTTGTATGCAAGCTTTCTTGACTCACCCTACTATGCTAAAATCTACCATATTCAGCATACGTGCTACACCCATAAATTAACTTTCAGAATATCTCCAAGGTCATTATTACAAAAGGTTATTATTGTTGTTAAGGATAGTGAATATGTGAAGTACAGGCATTGTTTCCTTCCTTTTTGAAATTTGATTTGAGATGGTGAGATAATAATTTTGAAAGAAGTTACATAGATATATAATGTGATCTTCAAGTAGGGTCTTTGAGGAATTGTTGTTGTGTTGGTGTTGGTTTCTTTTTCCTTCTGTTGCTTTTCATTTTAGGAAAAGTTAAAGCCGAAAATTTTGGATAAGGATCAAAATGGTCAGTGTTTATATTCTGGGAGAAATTAGCTCCAAGTGTATTGACAGGATCTATAATACAATTAGCATAGGCAAATTTTCTGAGAGCCAGGGACTTCACTAGAGAATGGGAAATCTCTCAAAAAATCTGTGGAAAAAAATTCTTAACTGAATTATGTGTTTTTTCATGGAAGAACTCCAAGATTATAAACATGGTCCTGGGCATGCAAAACCTTTCTCCATGACATCAGTACAGATTGTAGGTAAGCAGGTTATCACCACTGTTCTCCAAGAAACGTAATCATCCTAATAAAGACTGCTAGCTAGCTTTCCTTCATTATTAATAAAATATCAGATACTTTACAACAGCAAGTTCCAGATGGTCTACACACTCAGTTGTAGCACATGGAGCTACACCTGTTATGTTAGTCACCCCTGATGTTATTTCCTAAAGAAAATTTCCTTGAAATTCAGACAATATGGCTTTTTTTTTACATTGCTAACTGTTCATCTGCTTTTATTTTAATACTAGTTATTGAAAATAAAGGAAACCATGGGACCTATGTTTCTTTGGGCCTGGCTTGCTTCACTTCATATAATTTTTTCCAAGTCTTTCCATTTCCTAACAAAAGGGGCAATGTCATTCTTTCTGATGGAGGCATAGAATTCATATATTTATATATGATATATGTGTGTGTGTGTGTATATATATATGCCACATTTTCTTGATCCATTCATCTACTGAGGGGCATCTGGGTTGGTTCCATGTCTTAGCTATTATAAATAATGTTGCAATACTTACACATTCATGCAAACTGATGGAAAGGCTTTTGTCTCTATAAATGTCAAACATTATTTAGAGATCTGTTACTGACATTCTGCTCATGGCTTCATATAAATGCTGCCCTTTTACTTTTTGAGAGTTAACATTTCCAAAGGATGTTGATAAGACTGTTTGTCCCAAAAGTTCCAAAACAGAAAGAGTTAATATTAACTTAATTTGGAGATAACAACATATAAACCTATTTCACTAATGTTTATGTATCCAAAATTCAGTATTTTTACTAGGAAATCTTAAAATACAGTTTAAGTTCCAATGTTTAAATATTCATTTAAAATGTCTTTATCAGGCTGGCCACTGCTAGTAGCTCACCTCTATAATCCTAGCTACTCAGGAGCCTGAGATCTGAGGATCACTGATCAAAGCCAATGTGGGCAGCAAAGTTCAGAAGATGCTTTTATTTTTTTTCATTTTTCTTAGCACCATTTGTTTAAATTTTATTTTATTGTAAAGATGCTTTACAGAAGGGTAAAAGTTACATGAGTAAGGCAATGAGAACATTTCTTGTCAAGCATTGTTCTCCCACTAGGCCTTCCATCCCTGACCTCCCCCGCTCCCCTCACCCTGAAGTTGTAAAGTTCATTTACAACTAACCAATTAATGAATTAACCAGCAAAAACCTAGAATTGGAGTTCTGGCTCAAGTCACAGAGAGTATCAGATTTGAATAAAAACTCAGGCCTTGAGCTCAAACCATTGCTACCAGAAAAAAAAATATATATATATATATAAATTTTATTTTTAAGCTTTTATAAGATTGTTTTGGAAAAGAGTATGATGTTTAAAGCCGTAAAACTTGAACCAGTGAGGGCAAGTTAGATTTTTTATTGTGAAAATACTATACAGAAGGGTTACAATTATATAAGCAAGGTAATGAGTACATTTCTTATCAAGCATTGTTGCTCCTCCTTTCTTTCCCCTACCCATCCTTTCCATTTACCCACTTCAAAGTTGTAAAGTTCACTTTTTGGCATAACAACTTGTACATCTCATTGTTGCAATGGGTCCACCTCTATCCCTATTTAAACGGTTTGCTTTTGCCCTTCCCTTCCACAAATTATACCAAATACAATGAAAGCAGGGGTTATACAATGGGGGAGGGATATACAAAGCAACAAAGAAATATCTTTTAAATATGTTAGAAACAATACCAAGCAAGAAAAAACATTTGAATCCTTATCTTGGGTTCATTTCACTTAACATCAACTTATCTGATGTTTCTGCTTGTCTCAGAAATATACTAGTTATTGCAAATAAGGGAAACCATGGGACCTATGTTTCTTTGGGCCTGGCTTACTTCACTTAAATAATTTTTTCCCATGTCTTTCCATTTCCTGACAACTAGGACAATGTCATTCTTTCTGATGGAGGCATAGAATTCCATTGTGTATATATACCACATTTTCTTGATCCATTCATCTACTGAGGGGCATCTGGGTTGGTTCCATATCTTAGTTATGGTAAATAATGCTGCAATAAACATAGTTGTGCTGGTAGCTTTAGTATGGTCTTGTTTGTGATCATTAGGGTAAATTTCCCAAAGTGCTGATTACTAGGTCATAGGTGAGCTCTATGTAGAGTCTTAGATTTAAGATATATTCAGTTTATGATAAATCTTAATGCTTTTTCTGATTACATTGGAGTTGCTTTTTAGTTGTAAGGATTTGAACTTGGAGTACACTACAACTTTAAGCCATGTATCATCTCTCTCCTTTATATTTCTTTTAGTTTCGTTATTTTTTTCTTATACAATTTTGTGATTTTCCTAAGGCTAGCCTGGTCATTATTCTCTTGATTTTGTTTTCTTCGTATGCAATTGGGATGAAATAATATATGATATAAACTATTATGATATACATGATTATACATGATATATATGATTATGATATATATCATGTATATTATAATATATGATATATTATTATATTATACATGACACATTATGATATACATGATATATATTATAATATATTATTATATATTATATATATCACCACATCCTAACACTCTGCTTGAAATTAATTCTTATTAAAATTTTGGTCCAGGTTTAATTTTTCCTTTAAATATATAAAGGTTTATCCTGCAAAGGACTCTCTAAACAAGATTGTCCTTCTTGAAGAGAAACCCTGCTATTGAGTTACCCTGGAAAAATGATTTTATATCTATCAATGACCTCCTCAATTCAAATAAGTGTAGATTTTCTAGCATGATTTAGCTTATTCTACCTGACTTTTCTATCCTTTTTCCAAATGTGTGGTGCCCACCACACCAACCCTCTTTTCCTTTCAATGCACTCATTTTCCTCCATTCCTGAAACATGAAAAACCAGCTCCCCAATTAAGCTGTTGTTCTTTGTGGCCTCCTCCTGTTCTCTTCCCAAAGAATTCTAATCATCCACATGTATTTTGAACTTAAATTAGCTATAGTGAACTAAAATTTCATCTATCAGTTAAATATTCATATTGTTAATGTCAGTTGTCATGTGGGAATAAAAGCTCCCACACTGGATAGCACAAAGTGTAAATATTTTCATCACTATTAAAAGCATCACTGTTTAAAGATTATCTAGAATGTTCTATCAAAGATGTCATGCTGAATTGTTGGTAATATCTTCACAGAGCTGTGTAGTTTCTGTGACTACCACTGATATTTCTTTCAAGTCTCTATCATTCAGTTTTATTATTTTCCCTGTTAGCCATTTACTACTAATCTGAGCAACAATTTTTATTGTTTTATCATGGTTAAATCCACACACATATGTATATGTGTATATGTACATATTTGTTTTGGTAAGTATGTATGTGTATTTGAATATAAGAATTATATTCTAAGTATATACTAGAAAACTACATGTACACATCATGTATATTGTTTATCAATGAATAAAAGAATGAAAAATAATTAAAATTAACTCAAAATCAGTTAGATATTCCAAAATCAAAGACATTGATATGTTATTTTCAGACAAAAATGATTAATTTTAAATAATATACTAAACTATATATCCGGTACCACACTAAACTAAAACAACTTAAGAAATCTTTGAATTAACCTGTGCACTGGGGATCAGTAGTTCACACTTGTAATCCTAGCTAGTCAGGAGGCTAAAACCTTGATGATTATGGTTTCAAGACACTATAGACAGGAAAAATATCATTAGAATGCAATTCCAAAATGATCAATTAAAAGCTGATCTGGAAGATTCAGCCAAATCTGTAAGCTTAACAAGTGAGTCACAACAATTTCCAACCCCAGTCTGCATATCAATTTACCAATCAACCCATCAATTAAAAATTGCAACTGAAAATGAAATCTCATAGAAACATTCCTATGTGTATATTATCCACAAGTCACCATTGTTATATTTACTTGAAGTTTAATTCATACATTTAATTATGGTATCATTGTTAACAGAAGAGATTTGCCATAGTATCAATGAAGTGAATAAAGAATAGGCATAATTACAACAGTCTTTCCCTGTTCTTTATTTTATTAAGTATGTTCTTTTATATACTACTATTAATTATCTTTCTTAATTATTAAACAAGAAGTATTTTAGTAGTTTTTTTTAAATTTTCACATCTATAAACCTAACACTTGCTTATGCAGTCCTAATACCCTTATCTTTCTTAATTATTAAATAAGAAGTATTTCAGTAGTTTTTTTTTAAATTTTCACATCTATAAACCTTAACACTTGCTTATGCAGTCCTAATACCCTTAGCTCATCTACAAAATCATGAAATTAAAACAAAGATTCTTTGAAGATGACCCTTATTCAGGCTTTGTTATATAATAAGGATACTGTACTAAGAATGTTTATATATACCTATTTGCATTTCTTCATACGTTCATCACAGAATTATGTTTTTTGTCACTTAAGGCCAAATTTAAATAGTACATGAGAGTAAATTAACAAATAAAATTTGTATTTTTCATTGTTATTCTTCATTTACTTACTCCTTTTCTAAAACTAGAGATTGAACAAACGTTGGCCTATTTTATACTAGGCATATTAACAAATAAAATTTGTTATTAACAAATAAAATTTGTATTTTTCATTGTTATTCTTCATTTATTTACTCTTTTTCTAAAACTAGAGATTGAACAAACATTGGCCTATTTTATACTAGGCATATGCTCCATCACTTGGATCAACACTCATGTTCTGGAATAAATATTTTCTTATATCATTACATTGAAAAAATTATTTTTTTCCCAAGTTCTTTTTTTGGATCCGGTCGTGGGGCCTGAACTCTGGGCCTGGGTGCTGTCCCTCAGCTCTTCAGCTCAAAGCTAGTGCTCTACCACTTGAGCCACAGCGCCACTTCTGGCTTTTTTTCTTTTTGCTTATGTGGTGCTGAGAAATCGACCCCAGGGTCTAATGCATGCAAGGCAAGCACTCTACCACTGAGCCACCTTCCCAGCCTGAAAAAAATTATTGTAATGCATTTTCATAATACAATCATTAGTAAACATATGCTATCCTATTGTAAGTTATTAAATGGTAATGAATATTCCAAACTATCTGATTATATTCTGGGATTTGTACATATATCCATAGTTGCTAGTGCTGTATCGAATACCAATACTAAAGTTTTATAATACATAGAAGATGTTCATACAATTGTAAGTCACAAAATGAACAAAAATACAAATATATACATATATACATATATATATATAAATGTTAGTACATGATGTAACAAATAAACATTTGAGTTCTGCTGTATGAGAAGTCCTTGTACTTGAAATAATATTCTTTCATTGAAAATGCCTTCAAAGTAATATTTCTTATGAAAAATTGGCAATGACTATTTGTTTTTCTTAATTAAAGAAACTATTAGTGCAATCAAGTGCATCTAATTATCTGTCATAGAAAAGTAGTGCATAACTGCTTTCCACAAACTCCTTGATTCGTATCAGGTTCCATTAAGTAAATATTTAGAACACAATATTTGGGTATGTATTAATGACCAGACACCTCATCTTGCTGATCTATTGCATGAGAACTCTATTACGCAATTACAGTTTGCATGTAAACTGTGGTTTAGAACTTTTAAATATTTCATTACAAAATTTATTAAACTGCTATTTTCATTACTACTTAAAATATATATTGCATATATATATATATATATATATATATAGAGAGAGAGAGAGAGAGAGAGAGAGAGAGAGACAGACAGACAGACAGAGACAGAGACAGAGACAGAGAGACAGTGCACCATTGTTGTTGCTTGAACTTGGGGTCTTGGTGCTGTCTCTTAGCATTTTCACTTAAGGAGAACTATCACTTGAGGCATCACTCTACTTTTGACTTTCTTGCCTGAACTGGCTTTAAAAGGCAATCCTCATAATTCAGCCTCCTGGGTCTCTAGGATTGGAAGCATAAGGCACCAGTGCCCTGAAATGGTCATAGTTTTGTAGTCAAGAAGTTTAAGTTATTACTGTAATAGACATAAACTTTGTTGTAAAATTTATAATAAAAATTAAGCCACCAACCAGGCAATGGTGGCTCACGCCTTTAATTCTAGATACTCAAGAGCCTGAGATCTGAGCATCTCTGTTCAAACCCAGCCTGGGCAGGAAAGTCCATGAGACTTTTATCTTCCACTAACCATCAGAAAACCAGAAGTGGTAACTGTGGCTTCAGTGGTAGGGCACTAGCCTTCAGCAAAATATTTCATGGGCTGTGTCCAGATCCTGATTTCAAATCCAATGACTGACAAAAAGCTAGTGCTCTACCACTTGAGCCACAGCGCAACTTCTGGCTTTTTTTCTTCTTGCTTATGTGGTGCTGAGGAATCGACCCCAGGGCCGACAAAAAAATTACGGCACAATTTATTTCAAAAGAATATATTTTATATTTATATTTATATATTTGATATTTATATATCTGGTATTTAATATTCCTATCTACTCTGATCACCTTACGCAGTAAAATAACATAAGAGAAAAAAATTCAGAAAGTATTCATATTTTTATTATAACATTTGTTCTTTGTTGTATATGTTGAAAAACAAAGTTGATATCCACCTGGTATTCAATGTAGACAAAAGTACAATTTTTGTGACTTATTTTTTAATATTATTTTTTGTGTATGAGAGAGGAGTGGTGGTCCTGAGGCTTGAACTTAGGATCTAAGACTTTTACTCAATGCTAGAGCTCTACCACTTGAACTACAGCCCAACTTCCAGCTTTTTTTATTAAATAAATGAAAATATGAGTCTCACATACTTTCTTCCTTGGGGTGTCTCCAAACTTTATCCTTTGATCTCAGCCTCCAGAGTAGCTAGGGATTATAGGCGTGAGCCACTAGTGCTCAGAATAATGTTTGTGATTTCTTTTGCTCTGATGATGCACTTTTCTCCTAGCAGAACTACTTTTTTCTATTTCCAAAGTCAAACATCTGCTCGCCACACAAATGCATTTTCTGTTTTCTATTCCCATAGCACATGCTTTTCTAGGGTTTTAACACAGATAATCCACTGCTGACAGCTCTCCCATCACTGCCTGATGGAGATTGATAAGGGAGAAACTGGGTCAAGACCAAACCCAAGTTCATTCACCTTCCTTCTCGCAAGAGAGAGTCGACTTCTCATTCAAGTTTTGATAAATGCGATTTTTTTTTTTTTTTTTTTTTTTTTTTTGGGTCCGGTCGTGGGGCCTGAACTCTGGGCCTGGGCACTGTCCCTCAGCTCTTCAGCTCAAGGCTAGTGCTCTACCACTTGAGCCACAGCGCCACTTCCGGCTTTTTTCTTTTTGCTTATGTGGTGCTGAGGAATCGAACCCAGGGCCTTGAGCATGCAAGGCAAGCGCTCTACCACTGAGCCACCTTCCCAGCCCCGATAAATGCGATTTTAATTACTCGATTGTTACACTTTGCCCTCAACAGAGTTAAATATATGCTATCATTTCTTATTTTGATTTAAAAACGATAAGGGAGCCGGGTGCTGATGGCTCATGTGTGTAATCCTAGCTACTCAGGATTCTGAGATCTGAGGATGTGGTTCAAAACCACAGTAGGAAAGTCCGTGAGACTCTTTTCTCCAATTAACCACTAGAAAACCGGAAGTGATGCTGTGGCTAAAGTGGTACAGTGCTAGCCTTGAGCTGAAGAGCTCAGGGACACTGCCCAGGTCCAGAGTTCAAGCTCCATAGCAGGCCAAAACAAAAACAAAAAATAAAGTTATGAAATAATTAAAAGTACTATGAATTATAGATGATTTATAATATGTTTTAAAATATTACAAAATGGTTAAAGAAATTTCAATTACAGTGCATAAATCTTCTATTTTCATTGTATCCAACATAGAGTAAACTGTAGTTACCGATTAGTTGGAAAAACCAATGAAAGAGGAAATTTTAAAATGAAATAAAATATTCTAATCTAATTTCCTGAAAATGAAAATTCACTAGCATCAATATCTCCTTAATGATTTTAGATATTAGATCTTAGTGACCTGATGTGGTTCAAGGGGTAGAATGCCAGCCATGAGCAAAGAGGGTCTTCAAGAGTTCAAGGGACTGAGTTTAAAACACAATACCACAACAAAAACATGCAAATAACCCATATCCATTCCTGTTCAAACTATTTTCAAGGGAGGAAAATGCCCTAGTGTTTGCTAAAAGGAAAACATCCAACACATGGTAATGTTCATTCATGTAAAATATAACGTTATCATTATACCTAAATGAAATGCTAGTATACTAAATACAAGGAAGAATATCATTACTTTCATGCATATGTGTAGTGGTATATGTTTATAAATTATGTTTTATATGTTTTTATATTATATGAATTATATGTTTATAATTTATGCTGTGAATGCTTATAATTATCTATAATTCATAAACAACATATTTATTATATTCAATATATTCATTATATACAATATGTAATTAAATTATAATATGTCATGTTGTCTTCTTCATATAAATTATAGAGCGTCTTGGTAGTCTCAGGAATAACAATTGGGTTCGAGAATCATCAAAGTGAAAATTGTCTTTGGAGTGGGAAACAATTGCATAGAATTTGTAAAGCTTTGAGTTCAACCATTCATTCCCCCACCCAAATTAAATATTTGAACTTTAAAATGCTAAGAGTTCTACAGACAGCAGTACTTCATGAGACAATATAAGGCTATGGAACTTATACAATACATAAAACACATTTAAAATCTAGTGAGAATGATACAACTTATGAGGGTATTTATTTTTCACAAGTAGTAGTAGCCAAGATCAATTATTGAACACTTGAAAAATAAGACTTATTTAGGTAGCGAAAGAAGCACCTATGAGGAAATGCAGGGAAATTTCATTACATAGGCACACATAATAAGGTTTGAACAAGAAGTGTCCTAGCGAACATCATGCTCCATGTATACCAGCAAACACATAATTCCTCTGACCCTGGAGATATCAGAACTGACAGGATGGGTACTGACTCTGGAGAACAGTGACATGTAGGATTGTCACACTGTCACAGCCTTACATACCAGGTACACCTGACCCTGAGTTTTTGTTGTTTTATTTTTTTTGGCACAGCTCCCTTTCTGCCTATTTTTTCTGTGGCCAAATAGAAATAGTCTCTGGTACATTCCTTCCTCACCTGGTGATCCTCAGATTTCAGCCTTCTATGTAGCTAAGGATACAGGCATTAGTCATTGGAATTGTAGTACATCTTCAGTATATTTTAATATAATATTAAATGATAATTTTATATGATATTATATATGATATTATAATATATAATATATTTTGTATTATATATTGTATATGCACTATATATTTTTTATTTATAATATATTATACATACATATATTCGAATATATTACATATGCTATATTAATATTTATATGTTAGCATATGTTATTATATTTTAATAACTTTTTTATTGTAAAAATACTGTACAGAGGGATTACAGTTACATGAACAAGCATTGTTGCCTCTTCCTTTGTGTGTCCCATACCATACCTTCCCTCCCACTCCCATAACTATATTCTCCAATTGCCCCCCTAAATTGTAAAGTTCATTTTTTCTTTTTCTTTAACTTTTTTACTGTGAGAATATTGTACAATGGAGTTACAGTTACATGAGCAAGATAATGAGTACATTTCTTATCAAGCATTGTTGCCTCCTCCTTTGTTTTTCCCCTACCATCCCTTCCCTTCCATCTCCACAACTACACTCCTCCCTACCCAGCCAATCCCCACCCTTAAATTGTAGAGTTCATTTTTCTACAGTCTTGTACATCACATTGCTACAATGGGTCAACCTGTATCCCTATTTAAACATGTTGTTTTTTCCCTTCCTCTCCCCAAATTATATTGACATCAAATATAGTGAAAACAGGGGTTATATCATAGGAGAGGAACATACAACGCAACAAAAAAAATCCCATAGTACATTATGAATATGTTAGAAACAATAGCAAGAAAGAAAAAAACACGTGAGCCCCTAAGTGGGGGTTCATTTTGATTAATTTCATTTTATCTGGTCATATGTACATAGCTTTTGACCTTTTCTACTTGTCCCAGATGTGTACTAGCTATTGCCAATAAGGGAAAACATGGGACCTATCTTTCTTTGGGCCTGGCTTAATTCATTAAATATAATTTGTCCAAGTCTTTCCATTTCCTAACAAATGGGAGCAATGTCATTCTTTCTGATGGAGTCATAGAATTCCATTGTGTGTTAATATATATATATATATACATATATATATGTATGTATGTATATATGTATGTATTTACATATATCACATTTTCTTGATCCATTCATCTACTGAGGTGTATCTGGGTTGGTTCCATATCTTAGTATGGTAAATAAAGCTGCAATAAACATAGTTGTGCTGGTAGCTTTAGTATGGTCTTGTCTGTGATCATTTGAGTAAATGCCCAAAAGTGGGATTGCTGGGTCATAGGGGGGCTCTATGTGGAGTCTTTTGAGGAACCTTCATAGTACTTTCCGAAGTGGTTGAACAAGTTTACACTCCCTCCAAAAATGCAGTAGGGTTCTCTTCTATCCACATCCCTTCTAATATCTGTTGTTATTAGAGTTCTTTATTATAGCTATTCTAACTGGGGTGAGGTGGAATCTCTATGTTGTTTTGATATTCATTTCTTTTATGGCTAGAAAGGTTGAGCATTTCTTCATGTGTCTATTGGAAATTCTTATTTCCTCTTCAGAGAAGTTTCTCTGTAAGTCTTTAGCCCACTTATTTATTGGGCAGTTGTTTCTTTGAGGATTTCTTGTTGGGGGATTTAATTTTCTGATTTCTAGGTATATTTTAGTATGAGACCCTTGTCCATTGTATGGGTAGTGAAAATATTCTCCCAATCCATGGGCTTTCTATTGATCTTGCTAACTATGTCTTTCGGATGCAGAAGCCCTGCACCTTCATGCAATCCCATTTGTCCAACCTTTCTTTGCTTTGTTGTGTTTCTGGATCTCTATTAAGAAAATTTTGGCCTGTGCCAAGGAGATCTAGGGATTCTCCTATCCATTAATATTTTCAGGGTGTCTCCTTTGACTCCAAGGTTTTTGATCCATTTTGAGTTGATTCTGGTGCAAGGTGATTTATAGGGATCTAGCTTTATTTTTCTACAGGTGTTAAACCAATTTTGCCTGCACCATTTAATGAAGAGGTTGTCTTCTTCCATTCTAATTTTTTAGATACCTTATCGAAGATTAGATGCCTATAAGTCTGTGGGTTCATTTCTGGGTTTCAAATTCTATTCCATTGGTCCTGAGGTCTGCTCTTGTGCCAGTACCAAGCTGTTTTGATTACTATGGCTTTGTAGTAGAGTTTGACATTTGGTATTGCTATTCCCCCAGCACTGTTGTTTCTGTTAAGGATCTTTTTTGCTATTCAGATCTTTTATTGTTCTATATGAATTTTTGGATTGCCTCTTCTATTTCTTTGAAGAATTAGTTAGAATATTGATAGGTATCACTTTGAATTTGTAGATACCCTTGGGAAGTATGGCCATTTTCATGATGTTGATCCTTCCAATCCAGGAGCATGGGAGGCTTTTCCAATTTCTAGATTCTGCTTTGATTTCCTTTTTCAAGTTTTTAGTTTTCCTCATAGAGGTCCTTCACTTCTTTAGTTAACTCATATGTATTTTATTTTTAATGGGACTGTTACAAAAAGAGTTGGTTTCCTGATTTCAGGCACGCTTTTTCATTGTTGGCATACAAAAAAGCCATTGATTTTTGAAGGTTAATTTTATACCCTGCTACTTTGCCAAAGTTTTGAATCAGCTTGAGTAATCTGGGAGTGGAGTCCGTGGGATTCTTTTTTTTTGGGGGGTCCAGTTGTGGGGCCTGAACTCTGGGCCTCGGTGCTGTCCCTCAGCTCTTCAGCTCAAGGCTAGCTCTCTACCACTTGAGCCACAGCGCCACTTCTGGCTTTTTTCTTTTTGCTTATGTGGTGCTGAGGAATCAAACCCAGGGCCTCATGCATGCAAGGCAAGCACTCTACCACTCAGCCACCTTCCCAGCCCCTCCATGAGATTCTTTAAATAAAAAATCATGTCATCTGCGAAGAGGGAGAGTTTTACTTCATCTTTCCCTCTTTGGATCCTCTTTATGTTTCCATCTTATTTCTGTAGCTAGGCATTCTAATACTAAATTGAAGAGAAGTGTAGAGAGTGGACATCCTTGTCTTGTTCCAGAGTTTAGAGGAAATGGCTTTAGTTTTTCACCATTAAGTATGATGCTGGCTGTAGGTTTGTTATTTACAGCCTTTGGTGTATTGAGGATTGTTCCATAGATTCCTAATTTTCCAGAGCCTTCATGATAAAAGAGTGTTGGATATTGTCAAATGCTTTTTCTGCATCTATTTAGATAACCACGTGGTTCTTATCCTTGCTCTTGATGTGATGAATTATATTAATTGATTAGTGTATATTGAACCAGCTTTGCATTCTTGAAATTAATCCTGTTTGATCATGGTGTATTTATTTTTGAAGTTTATTGGTCAAAATTTTGTTGCAACCATGTTTATCAAAGAAATGGGTATATAGTTCTCTTTCTTTGATGAGTCAATACCTGGTTTGGGGATGAGGGTTATGATGGCTTTATAGAAAGTGTTTGGTAGTAAACATTCTCTTTCAATTTCATTGAAGAGTTAGAGGAGTATTGGTGTGAGCTCTGCTTTGAAGGCCTTGTAGAATTCAGGTGTAAATCCATCCTGTCCTCTGCTTTTCTAACATAGATTTCTTATTGCTGTTTCTATTTCAATGCTTGATATGGGCCTGTTAAGTTGGTTTAACTCATCTTGGTTTATTTTTGGCATTTTGATATTTGCTAGGAAATCGTCATTTCTTCCAGATTCTCAAACTTATTAGCATAAAAGTTTGAGAAGTATTCCATTATAATGCTGTGAATATTGGTTGTTTCTGTAGTGATGTTTCCATTCTCATCTCTGTTTGTTTATTTGGGTGTGTTCTCTTCTTTTTCTGATAAGATTTGCTAAAGGTCTGTCAATTTTGTTAATTTTTTCATAGAAAAACTTTGTTTTGTTGATTCATTCTATGGATTTTTAAATTCTAATTAGTTTAATTCTGATTTAATTTTAATTATTTCTTTCCATCTACCGGATTGGGGTTTAGTTTGCTGTTCTTTTTCAAGGAAGTTCAGATGTCATATTAAATTTTTGGTTTCATATTTCCCCAGTTTGTTGGTGTAGGAACTCAGAGCTATAAACTTGCCTCTGAGTACTGCCTTTGCTGTGTTCCAAAGCAGCCGGGAATTTGTGTGTTCACTTTAGTTGAATATCATGAACATTTGAATTTCCTTCTAATCACTTCCATGACCCACTGTTGATTCAACAGTGTGTTGTTCAGCCTCCGTGAGTTTCAGAGCTTTCTTTGGTGGCTTTTGGTGTTGAGTTCTAATTTTATTCCCTTGTGGTCAGAGAGAATGCAAGGTATCACTTCAATGTTTCTGAATTTGGACGTTTGCTTTGTGACCTAAAATGTGCTCTATTTTGGAAAATGTTCCATGTGCTGCTGAGAAAAATGTGTATTCTGATGCTGCTCGGTGAAATATTCGGTATATGTCTGTTAAATCTAGTTGATCTATGCAGCTGTTTAGATCTGCAGTTTCTCTGTTGAGTTTTTGCCGAGTTGATCTATGTAGTGGGGATAGTGATGTTAAAGTCCACAAAAATTAATGTCTTTGGATCTATGTGAGATTTGAGGGAAAGTAGTGTTTTTTGGATGAATGTGGGTGCTCCGTTGTTTGGTGAATAGATATTTAGAATGGTAAAATCCTCCTGAAGGAGAAATCCCTTAATTAGTATGTAGCAACCTTCTTTATCTCTTCTCACTAATTGTAATTTGAAGTCTATTTTATCTGATATTAGGATTGCAACTATTTTATCTCAGCTTTTCACTTTCAGAATGTTTGTTTTTATGGGCAAGGTGTGACTCTTGAAAGCAGCAGATAGAAGGATCTTGTTTTTTAATCCAACTAGACAGTTTATGTTGTTTAATTGGAGAGTTAAGTCCAGCTCCAGCCTGCTTTGAATATTTTTTCAAAATAAATGCTTCAGGCTGGGATGAACACTCAGCCAAGATTATGGAGGGGACATCCAGAGTCATGACTCCCATCACGACGGACTACCACCAACTCCCAAGATCCAACTAGGAGCTTTTAAACTCCAGCAACTTTAATATACACTATTGGACCTGGAATTACCACAGCTGCTGGCACAAGACTTTCCCTCCAATGGATCCTCGTGAAAGGATTTAAAGTGGACTCATTCCAATTACAAGGACTGGAAAGAGTCCTGTATTGTTATTTTTGTCACTACCTCAATGGGTCAGGAATGTTACTATATTATATGTATATAATATTATATACATATCCTTTCTATCTTGTGTCTTTTGAGAAATTATGCTCTTCTTATATAAGATTTGTAATATTTGTGGGAGTGCAATGAAGTTACATTGAAAAATCTTTCACTGATTTTGTATCATTTTCATCGGTGTCAAGAAATTTCAACATTACAATTTAAAGAAATGAAATTGAAAGGTAAAACTAAATGAATAGCTGATCAAAGATCACATCTTTATTGCAGTTTGCAGTTCTTATTTTTTGCGAATTAAATCCATGAACAATTAGACTTCACTTATCAAAACATATAAACCTTATTTTTGTTGCCTACAATTTTGATGTAGCTCCATACCAACAGTGGGTACAATTGACAGAATTCCCACACATAAATACTCTAATGCATGTGTATGATGTTTAGGAACAAGAAATAATCTGAAGATTTTCCTTTTTATTTCTCCCAGTAAGTTTCTAAGTACCATTCATGCTAATGAAGAATGAAAAATTACTCAAGCATATTTTTAAAAGAAGATAGAAACAAAACAAAAATATTTGATATATCTTTGTTGCTAAAGATAAATTGCAAACCATGCTATCCACTTGCAGGTTGGAGAGAACTGGAATGCAAACACATATTTCTGTGGTGAATTTAGATAGAAATAGACATTTCACTATGGATACACAGAATAGACAAATATGGGGAAGGGGTTAGAATATAATGTTTCTGGAAATATCCTTACAGTTTGACTGGAAATAAAGAAAAATAATATTTCCAGCCCGTCAATCTACTTAAAGCAATATAGTCTACCTCATTCTGAAATTCTCATTAAGATTATGTGTTTTGATCTCTTAAAAAATCTTCTTTGGCCTATGGAGGTGGTGAACATTATTAAATTTCCTTTCTATCTGGGCACCCATGGCTCACGCCTGTAATCCTAGTTACTCAGGAGGCTGAGGTCTGAGGATCATGGTTCAAAGCCAGCCCGGGCAGGAAATTCCATGAGACTCATCTCCAATAAAACCACTAGAAGACCAGAAGTGGTGCTGTGGCTCAAGCGATGGAGCACTCGCCTTGAGCTGAAGAGCACAGGGACAGTGCCCAAGCCCAGAGTTCAAGCCCCACGACTGATCAATCAATCAATCAATCAATCAATTTCCGTTCTTTGTATGTATGCAAATGCCATGATGAAATCTCTTACAATATATAATTTAATACTTCTATTTTTATTTTATTTATTTTATTTCCATTAAAAGTTATACAAAGGGTTTTCAATTTAACATGTCAATTTATGAGTACAATACATATTGACTGATGTCATCTTGTTCATGATTTTTACAACTAAGAAATTGTGTTAGTGCATTTTTGTTCACAACTCAATTTAAATTTTATATTCACAAGGGAACTTTATGTTATTTCTTTCCTTTTTTTCCCTCCATCTGGTACCAGGATTTAAAACTAGCTTGTTACCTCACAGTTGTTGCTCTCCAGCTTGAGCCAGGCCTCTAACCCTGCATGTTACTTACTATGTTGAAGATGATGTCTTTTGAACTTTTCTGCTTAGGCTAGATTTGAACCTCAGTCCTCAGTTCAGAGACTGCTAGGTAGCTAGGATTACAAGTGTGAACCCATTGGGGCCTGGTGATTTTTTCACTTTTTCAACACTCTCCTGTCTCTTTCTTTCACTCTGGATTGACACCCACATTGAAGGAGAAATCTCCAGGACACATTGTGATATTTTGTGCAAGGCCTCAGTCAATGTGTGCCCTTGGTCCATTCCTTCCTAGAAGACTGCTGTCAATGACTTTTGTACCCAGATTTGTAGACAACCTCAAGTCCTGGGCTGAAAAACCTACACAGACCTCCTATCATAGTTTATATTTATCAGTCCTCACTTTAGAATAGGATCTCCTGGAGGTTCAAATGTGCTGGCATCATTTCTTGTATAATAAGGAAGAGTTATGCCTTCCATCCTTTGACTGTCCTATTTCTTTTCCTCAAGTCAAAATTCTTCTCCTTTAAATTCTCCAAGAAAATTGATACTGTCCTGCATCACCTGCACACTATATTGAGGGCATAAGAAAATCAGGGAGCTTAGTGAATGCTGCAGCCTGTTTCATGGGAAGCTCACTGTTGCTGCAAGTTAGATAGATAGATAGATAGATAGATAGATAGATAGATAGATAGATAGATAGATAGATAGATAGATAGATAGATAGATAGATAGATAGATAGATAGATATCTGAGATAATTGAACTTTCAGGAAGGAAGTTTTATTTTATTTCTACGTTGGCTTCTTTGTTTTGGGGCCAGAGATGTGGTACACAGTGGGAGCAATCAGAATTGGAATATATTGACCAAAGGGAAAAAGAGAAACGGGAAGAGGCCATGATCCCATCCTCCCCTTCAACTGCAACTCCCCAGTGACACTGCTCCCTCTCATTAGGTCCTCATTCCCATCTACCATTTGGTTCCTTCTTCCCCTCCATAACTGAGAATGTGACTGCCTCTCTCTCTGAATTTTGCTCTTTGCTTTCCTAAAATACAAAATTGTCTTCTGAGAATGTCTTCCCAATTCCTAGGAGGGAATTCTTGACAAAAAGTCCTTTTATGTACAATTTCTTTCTGCAATTCCTTTTATCTGCTTAGGTATAGAAAAGAATTACAACCAAGTGGCATATTTCAATTGATATTTAGTGAAAGTAATTTATCACAGTTTTATAGTGTTCTAGCATTGAGGTGAAATGACAGCAATAATCCTTTGCAAACTTTTGAGAATTTTGTATTTGCTAGAATATCATTTTCTCTCCATTGGTATTCTGATTTGGTGCTCTTATTCCCTCCTATTACACAAAATTGTGAGATGATCAGAGGACATCTTGTTCTTTAGAGTGTGAGTGATTACTCACTCCAGCTTACTACATTTGAGATTCCAATGATCTATAAGGAACTTGGAGATAGTGCAGGCTTGCTAATGCTTAACCGTTCATTCATAGAGTTATATAGCAGTTGTTTGTTTTCACAGTAGATGCGTTTTATTTAGTCCTGACTCATTGAGCCTGAAATGCTTAGAGACACTTCAGGGAACTTAGCTCCCTGCTGTTCAAATGGCAAGTTTCTGTAAATGAATTACTTGGGTAGATGCCATCACATGCTGCTGGAGTTTGCATGAGTACATTTAAAACCTGGCCATTTTTTTATCACAAGATTTAAAATTACAAGTATTAGTAGATACCTGGAAGACCGAATAATTTTGGGGGCCTTATGATAAATACAAATAAGATTGTTAACCCATCCACGTTTTTATACAGTGATTTTTTGTTCATATCCCAATACTTGCATAGCAAAAAATGCCAATTTCTTTAGAATTCACAGAAATAATTAAATTTTACAAAAAAATTAGCATAATAACATGTCAGAGTTCTGTAACAAAATAATCAATATTCATGTTTTATTCCCACAGAGTTTAATAAAATGAAGGCGAGCCAGGCACCAGTGGCTCATGCCAGTGAACCTAGTTACTCAGGAGGCTGAGATGTGAGGATCATGGTTCCAAGCCAGCCCAGAGACGGAAAATCCATGAGACTCTTATCTCCAATAAACTACTAAAAGAAACCAGAAGTGGTGCTGTGGCTCAAGCAGTAGAATGCTTGCCTTGAGCTGAAGAGCACAGGGACAGCCCACAAGCCCAGAGTTCAAGCCCCATGACCTACAAAAAAAGTGATAAAGGTTACATAATTATAATTAAAAGTCAACATAAAAATTCAAGAAATATTACGGTATATCCATTGAAAAATCCAATTGAAACACTCCCTCAATAAAAATAAGTTTCAGGCACATGTTTTGTTTCTACATCATTTATTTTAATTGAAAGAAAAATTAGGAAGAGGTTTAATAAATCTGAGGTTTTAGGAATTAGAGATTTTAAAAATTACATGAATCACCGGGTGCTTGTGGCTCATGCCTGTAATCCTGCTACTCAGGAGCCTGAGATCTGAGGATCACTGTTCAAAGCCAGCCCAGGAAGGAAAATCTGTGAGACTCTTATCTCCAATTAACGACAGGAAAAGCAGAAGTGATGCTGTGGCTCAAGTGGTAGAGTGCTAGCCTTGAGCTGAAGAGCTGAGAGACAGCACCCAGGCCCAGAGTTCAAGCCCCATGATGAAAAACAAAATCACGTGAATCACTGTGATTTTATTTGTTATTTTCTCAATAAATAGTATTATAAAGTATTACTGATACATAGTAATATGTATATGGTTGAATTTTACAACTTGATATTTTTGAATGTATATTTTGGAATATATATCTATATACATACAAATATCTATATATGTCTTAATAGGTAGGTATACATAGATTAATGGATACATATATAAACATATCTATATCTATATCTTGATAGAGATATATGTATGAACATGTATGTATGCAAAGTATACCACAGAATATTTTTGTTTTCTACCTTTACTATGTGTCCCTTCTCATGTTTCATCTTATACTATGTATGTAATCATTCTCTCCCTCTGATCCCCAACCTAGAAAACACTCATTATTCTAATTTTTCATTTCTTAGAATTCTCCTAAGTAGAATCCTACACTATACATTTTTTGGTCTGAATCCTATCATTCAACATAATTACAAATCTCATAGTCAAAATGTTTTTGCATTTATCTATTGGATTTATCTTAAAATGTAGTTTTTTGGTTTCAATTTGTATTATCATTATTTTGGGAGGGGGAGTGTGGTCGTGGGGCCTGAACTCTGGGCCTGGGTGCTGTCCCTCAGCTCAAGGCTAGCTCTCTATCACTTGAGCCATAGTACCACTTCCAGCTTTTTTCTTTTTGCTGATGTGGTGCTGAGGAATCAAACCCAGGGCCTCAGGCATGCAAGGCTCTACCACTGAACCACATTCCCAGCCCAATCCATTTGTATTAGTTCTCTAATGACTAATGATGTTAGCTACTTTGATGTTGCCTGTGACCTTAATATCTTCTTGGGTGAACCACATGCTCAAACTCTTTAGCAATTTTTAAGTTAGAGCATTTGTTTCCTTATTGATGAGAAGTCATTTATTGATTGATTGATTTTCAATTTTTAGTTTTTGGTGCCAGTACTGGAACTTGAACTCAGGACGTAACTGCAGTCTATTAGTTTTTTCATTTAAGGTTCTTTACCATTAGAGCCACAGCTTCACTTTCAGCTTTTTTTTCAATAAATAATTGGAGATAAAGTCTCATGAACTATTCTGTGCAGACTGGTTTTAAACCATCATCCTCAGATATCAGCAACATGTTACCGAGGATTGCAAGTGTGAGCCACCAGTTCTTGGCTATCAGTGATTTTTAATGGTTCTTTGTATATTCTATATTACTTTTACTACTCACAAAATTGATATATGTATTCCAGAGATATTTATTATTCTTATAATAATATTTATTAAGCAATCAAAGATATCCATTTTGATGAAATTGAACATTTTATGTTATTGGCCTAATGTGATCTAAAATGTTACATATATTGCCTGTATTTTCTCTTCTTGGGGATATATGGTATATCGTTTTATGAATTCGCATCCCACATATTTCATTACTTCAGAATTAAACCACAGCAGACTTTAGGCTACTTAGCACTATATTAACAATACATAGTGACATTACCAAGTTCTTAATGACTGTAAGGTACTGAAGAAGGGAGTTGAAACTTCTTCAACTTTCCAAAATAGAACTCATATTTGAAGTCAATATAAAATATAGCATAAATTTCTTAACACCATTCAAGAAACATCCTTTGCCTTAATTTGTACAGATGTCTATGTTTCAAAAATATTTGTGTGGGTCAAAAGGTAAGCATGCATGAACCAAGATTCCTTAACATGTCCTTTGAAAAATACAAGTAGAAAAAACACTTCACTTACTACAAGTTACTAAATGAGCTGAAGCAAGCATTTGCATTACAAAGAGAACAAAAACTATCTGTACTCTGAAAAGGAAGGTTGTATATAGGATGACAGCTCCATGAACACAAGCTCAAGGTGAGTGCAGTCAATATGGGTGGGAAGTACATATTCAATTGCATGAGCTCAATCATTGCTTTGGTTAGAAGTTCAATATGAAGAGCCATAAATAAGAAAGACGAAGGAGATACCTGCTAGCATAAGTGGGCTGAAGGTGTCTATGACATGTATCCAACTGAGATAAGGATGAGAAAATTAAGAATTAAGTAGAATTCCAGCCCAGAGGCATTCAAGTCAAACAGTGGTTGAAGGAAAAAGTATCTCAACTCAGATTGAAAGTTGAAATTAGGCACTAGAAAATAGCCAAAAATTTAGCAGGATTCTAAGCGGTTTCATTAGTGTTCATCCTGAAATACTGTAACTTATTCTTTTTTTTGGGGGGGGGGTACGGTCTTGGGGCCTGTACTCTGGGCCTGGGCGCTGTCCCTCAGCTCTTCAGCTCAATGCTAGCGCTCTACCACTTGAGCCACAGCGCCACTTCCGGCTTTTTTCTTTTTGCTTATGTGGTGCTGAGGAATCTAATCCAGGTCCTCAGGCATACAAGGCACGCGCTCTACCACTGAGCCATCCTCCCAGCCCCTGTAACTTATTCTTGAATATGATATTTATTTTCCATTTGGAGTTCAATGCTTTCCTGTAGTAAGTAAAGCAGCAAAGAATGTATTTCATATTTATTTTATGTAGACATCGAATTTGAAGAAGACATGAGATTTTTGACAAAAAGTTAAGTTTGACAATATTTTTCTCTAATGTTCCTGTATTTAATTCTCAGGTATCATCTTTTAAAAATGAAGAAATTATGCTTTAAATATGCTACTGTATTGTTACTGTGTTGTTCAATGTATATTTTCATGAGTAAGAGGTTATACTATATCTTCTTTTACTCATGTTGAATCAAAATGGTATAAAGGAAAAAAAATAAGCCTACATATCAGATAGTATATATAACTGTCTTAGATATAACAATACTGGTGATTTATTGTCATTTACATCTCTACATGTTTCAATATATGTCTTCATTAATAGAATGAGAGATATTCAGATGAGACCCATCATTGTGAATTTCACCATATGGTGATATAGTCCTTAGATTTTTCTAGAATATTACTTCTACATAGATATATCTAGGTTTAGGAATGACTATACCCAATTTGCAATGGAATCTGCAAATAATAACTGTAAATCTGTTCAGATAGCTAGCTGTATTTGCTGGTTTGGGTATTACAAGTTCACCCCAACCTAACCGCAATGGATTGGTTGTCTTAAACTATAGATAGCAACAGATTTTAACTCTATCTATTATTTGTCATATATACCTTAAATACATATTTTGTTTTAAATACATAGTTTTCTCTATGCATGAATACTTATAAAACATAAAGTAGCCACAGTTAGTTATTAATAACCATTAAGTATTAAAAAATAGAATAATTATGATATGCTGTAATAAAAGTTATATAAATATTTTTACTTTTGTCACATTTTCACAAAGTATGTGGGTCTGTGTGTATGTGTGTATGTGTGTGTGACTTGAAATGAGACCTAGCACCTTGTACATGCCAGCCAAATTCATCATCACATAAGGTAGTCCTTCAGACTTCAAAGCAACTGTTTGGTCTTCTTCTGGGGTTGGTGTGATACAGGCAATATGCCATCACATAGATCTCAAGTGAGGAGAGGTAGTGAAGAGAATGACATAGGACAGATTAGGCAGTGCTAGGCTAGTATAAGGGTTATCACTCACAACACTGGGACCTCACCACAGATGATCTGATGACCAAAACAGACATTCAGTGCCTCATGAGTGGGTTGCATATTTACAGAAGACAAACTAGGCCCAGAAGACACAGTGAGCAAACCATGATTTACTTTCCCAGCCAGCAAGAATGGGATGGTAGGAGATTTCATTGTGTTTCTCAGAATGGCATGACATTTACAATCTATGAAGTGTTCATTTGTTCAATATTCTATTGGATATTTGTAGACAGTAGTTGATTGTAGGTAAATAAAGCTTAGAACATGAAATTGTAGATAAAAGGAGACTTTATAAGGTGAATGTGTTCTTTTTCATGAGATATGATAATTTAACTATTTCATTTATTTTATTCATGAGAAATAATAATTTAACTGTTTCATTTATTTTATTCATGAGAAATAATAATTTAACTTTTCAAACCCCTTTACAATTTCTCATTTATTACTTCAATATTTTTGTATTGTTACATAAGCATGAAAAAAATGCACATTTCCTTAAATTATTGTAACTAATTTGTATGTGATGTTTAATATATTGTTTCTATAAACATTTTTGTTTAGGAGCTCCGAATGTGAAACTGCATTGAAATTATTAAATATTGTCACTATTGTCATTTTCTGATTCTACAGGTTTTGATCAAGATTAAATATTCTTTTCATGCCCCTCTTTGTATATAAGTGATGTTTTTGGTTTTATTTAAGTTAATTACTTAATTTTAGACAGTCTCTCTTTTTGTAGTGCAGGCTGGCCTCAAGCTCATCATCATCCTGCCTCAGCCTCCTAATACTTTGATTTATAAAGGATTTTCCTATTCTCTACTGAGCAATAGCTTAAAATCTGTGCTTTAAATCCCATCACTTTTAATAATCCAGGATAGTCAAGAAAGGATCACACTTTTGATGATGGTAAAATCGTTGGCTCTGTTACTTCTTTGTAACTTTTTTTCATATTATAGGGATATAATTTCAAAGGAGGTGATATATTCTTTCTAGGGAAAGGCTAATCTCAGCCATCAGGTCAGAAGCTTGTTATTTACTTTTCATCCGTTTGCTAAACCTTACAACAGGAAAGACATAGACTGACATATTTATTCTCCAGACCTTTACATTGAGTTTGCCCTACTATGTAGTAATGTTAACATCTTATCACTTTCTAGATCGAGACTACTCAAGAAAAGTTAACTATTTTTTCCTATTCATCTACTTTCCCCATAGAATGTTTATGGAAACTATCTGCAAGTTTAAATTGAATACAGTGCCACCTGAGAAAATTAGTTGTTAAATATAGACAGAGTTTGCCTGGCACTGGTGGCTCACACCTCTAATTCTAGCTACCCCGGAGGCTGAGATCTGAGGATTGCAGTTCCAAGCCAGCCCAGGCAGGAAACTCCGTGAGACTCATATCTCCAATAGACTACTCCAAAAAGCCGGTTCTGTGGCTCAATTGTTAGAGTGCTCTTGAGGGAAAAGAAGCTCAGGGACAGTGCCCAGGCCCATAGTGTGTTCAAGCCCCAGGACCAGCAAAACAAAACAAGAGTGGGTAACAATGTCCAATAAGAAGTGTACTCACTACCTTAAGGTATATAACTGTATATAACCTTGACAACAAGTAAATTAAAAAGTAAAATGTACTTGGGTAACTAAAAAAAATGGATTCTTGCCACCACAATCTTATAGTGACAAAACAAAAAAAGTATCTATAAAATTGCCTAGTCATCAATTTGTGGATGCTTATTCAAAAACTTGTTTCCATCTTTATATTCATAACCCTTCTTCATGCTTACTTCCAGTAACCCCATTCTCTCTTTGTATATAAAATTTAGCAACACTTATTTAAACTTCTTAGCTTTTATCTAACAAAATTTCATTAACTTCATTTAAATGCATGTGGTTTCTGCCATTTTTACTGTCTCTACTGCCATTAGGTCTCATTCATTTCTTATATACAGAATTACCACATTTTTACTTTCCCAGAGGCTAACCCATTTTCAGGCTGTTATCAAGACAAGAAAATTGAACTTGTAAAGATGGAAATTTGTCAGCATATCTTTCTCTTTTAAAGACTCATTCACTCCTTTTCAGTTGAAATAGTTCTCAGCCCATAAATATGATAAACAAGTTCCTATAAAATGCGTTTTTCCAGAGTAGTTGAATGGGAAACTGTATAGAGGTTCCTTAAAAGATTAAATCTAGCTGGGGGCCGGTGGCTCCCGCCTGCAATCCTAGCTACTGAGGAGGCTGAGATCTAAGGATCACGGTTCAAAGACAGCCTGGCAGAAAAGTCCGTGCGACTCTTTTTTTTTTTTTCACTTTTTTATTTTTTAATTTTTTTTAAATTGTGAACATACTGTACAGAGGGGTTACAATTACATGGGCAAGATAATGAGTATATTTCTCTTCAAGCATTGCAGCCTCCTCCTTTGTTTACCCTTCGCATGCATCCCTTACCAGCCTCCCCCCTCCCCCCCAATCCTCCCCCCACCCCACCCCCACACCAGTTATAAAGTTCGTTTTCGACATGACAACTTGTACTTCTCATTGTTTCAACGGGTCCACCTGTATCCTTAAACAACTTGTTTTTCCCCTTCTCCACAAATTATACCGACATCAAATATAGTGAAAGCAGGGATTATACTGTGGGGGAGGGACATACAAAGCAACAAAGAGATAATTTTATAAATGCGTTAGAAACAAATGCATGAAAGAAAAAAATCATTTAAATACATATCTAAGGGTTCATTTTCCTAACATCACATTATCTGACCTTTTTGGCTTGACTCATAGATATACTAGATATTGCAGATAAGGGAAACCATGGGACCTATGTTTCTTTGGGCTTGGCTTACTTCACTTAATATAATTTTTTCCAAGCCTTTCCATTTCCTAACAAATGGGGCAATGTCATTTTTTCTGATGGAGGCATAGAATTCCATTGTGTATATCTACCACATTTTCTTGATCCATTCATCTACTGAGGGGCATCTGGGTTGGTTCCATATCTTAGCTATGGTAAATAATGCTGCAATAAACATAGTTGTGCTGGTAGCTTTAGTGTGGTCTTGTTTGTAAACATTTGGGTAAATGCCCAAAAGTGGGTCATAGGGGAGCTGTATGTGAAATCTTTTGAAGAACCTCCATGCTGCTTTCCAAAGTGGTTGAACAAGTTTACACTCCCACTAATAATGAAGTAAGGTTCCCTTCTGTCCACATCCCCTCCAGCATCTGTTGTTATTAGAGTTCTTGATTATTGCCATTCTAACTGTGGTGAGATGCTATCTCAATGTTTTTTTGATTTGCATTTCTTTTATGGCTAGGGAGGTTGAGCATTTCTTCATGTGTCTATTGAGACTCTTATCTCGAATTAACTACCAGAAAACCGGAAGTGGTTCTGTGACCCAAGCGGTAGAGAGCTTGCCTTGAGCTGAAGAGCTGAGGGATAGCGCCCAAGCCCAGAGTTCAAGCCCATGACAGACAAAAAGTAGATTAAGCATAGCGTTTCCCTGTGACCTAGCAATCCCACTCCTGATCTTTTACCCAAGAGACTACAAACCAGGCCACACTACAGCCACCAGCGCAATCATGTTTATTGCAGCCTTGCTTACCATGGCCAAAATATGGAATCAACCCAGATGCCCCTTAGTAGATGAATTGATCAAGAAAATGTGGTAAATATATACAATTGAATTCTATGCATACATCAGAAACAATGATATTGCCCTATTTGTAAGAAATGGAAATACTTGGAAAGTTAAACCAGCCAATATGCTTGAAAGAAAATAGTATCATGAATAAAATAATGATTTTCTGAATATTAACTGGAGAATTCCTCTACATTTGTTTTAAGTCTCTGCTTGACTTAATATGAGTTAGGAACTTATGGTGTATTAAGAATCCTGTGGTAGAAAATCCTTTATATTATTTTAATAATAATGTTCACTAATAATGTTTTTATTAATGTGTTTTAATAATGATCAGTAATCATACAGAAATATATGACACTTAACATTGCTGTAAAGATCTATACATTAAAGTTACTGGGAAGAAATTATTTTTCTTTGGTTCTTTCATGTTCACATACAGAGTGCTAGAGAGGACTAATCTTGCTCAGAATAGTCACAAACAAATTAAAGTGGCTATTTAAGAAGTGCTTGTTAAACTAGCTCAGCTTCTAAGTTTAAGATATCAAGAAATCCCTTAGAATATTTCCTGCAGTCGTCTCTAAACTTAAAAGTAATCACAAATTTAATGCAAAGTTTAATTTTCTCCTTTCCTCCATGGAAAAGATGGAACAGTAGATATTGAGTTGACTGGAGGGGGGTCGGTAATGATACTGCAAGCTTGAATAATATGCAGATGGCTTCAATCGGTTCCACACATACCAATTGGGATGGAAGTGAGAAAGAAGAGGCAGGAATAGGGTCCCACTGCAGAGTGACCTCCTGAGCACAGTAGGAAATTGGGCTAAGGCATGCCTACAGCCAGGTGATGAACCCCTACAGTGAGAGCTCTTCATGGCATTTATTTTCCATCCTCTCTTTTGGTCTTAAATTTTTCCAAAGTTCATTTTCTTTTTACAGCATTCACAGGTGCTAAAATTATTGCAATTGGCAGTCTTTCCCATTATTAGGGAATAAATCTTAGCCATACCATGGAGAATATTAGCCATTCATACATATTAGCATATGAATGCAATCAGAGTGTCTTTAAAGAAATTCTGGAAAGGCAAATTGCATTTAATATGACCTTGTCTTGAAACAACCATATTTGTGAAAGTATTTGTGAGACTGCTGACGTGTCATTTCTACTACCTACAAAAGTTCAGAGAGAAATGGTATTTTTTACTTTGCTATGAATGATTCCAAGTTGGAAAAGTTCTGTGTAGACCAAAATTCATTTATATATTTGTTTATATTCACAGGTGCAGTACTGAGATTGAAGTAAAAGTTTAACCTGAAATTTGAGTGAAGCTTTCTTAACCTATATAGATGATCTTTTAAATTACTTATTACTGGAATTAATGTACACTTATACATGTGTAAATGTATATGAAAAATTATGTAGAAATAGGTAAATATGTATTGTACATTATCTATTTTTCTTTCTATTCAATTATCATCTGCATACTTGCATATGAACACACACACACACACACACACACACACACACACACACACACACACACACACACACAAATAGCATGGTGAAGTGTAAGACCCAGACAGAGACTTTATTAATATTTTCACATGTAAAGATTCAAGTTTCTATTTATTTTAAATGTCACCACTTTTCAAAATTTTAAGGGGTCCTAAAACTCATTATAAACTTTCTTTTGTCAGGCACAATGGTTCATGCCTGTAATCCTAGCTATACTGGAGGCTGAGATTTGGTGATCTTGGTTAGAAGTGAGCCTGGGCGGGAAAATCTGTGAGAATTTTCACTGACCCAAAAAAGATATAAGTGTCATTGTGGTTCATATGTTTAAGTGCTAGTCTTGAGCACAAAAGCTCAACGACAACTCCCATGCCCAGAGTTCAAGACCTAGGATTGGCAAAACAAAATTGTAACCATAAGCAAACATTATCATTCTAATACATTTTAGAAATAAATACCAATCCCATAGCGATTGGAACTCTAGCTGTTGTCTTGTACCACATAATCAAAATGTACATGTACACCCATGACTGGTTTCTTTTGTTATATAATCAATAATAAAACTAAGTTTTAGGATAATATAATGGTTAAATATTGAAGTATGCATCCAGATTTGCATGTTTTGACAGATTTATGTTTTGTCATTTTATGCCCATGCATAATTCAGATTCAAACAAATAAGAAAAAAGTAATATTAGATTTTTTTGCATGTGAAAATCACATAAGTTACTATGTAGAATGCAGAAGAGTGCCTGAAGGTTGCTAACTTCTCACTATGTGGAAACAGAAGCTAGATATCGATGAAATTTTAATTTCTAAATGTATAGACAACCCTATTCTGCCCAAAGTAAATTCTCCTTTTTGTTTTCTAAATGAAGTTTATTAAGCTTTGTGGCTAGTGGGTCACACCTGCAATCCTGACCACTCAGGTGGCCAAAATCTGTTCAAAATTAGCTGAAGCAGAAATAGCCATGAGAGTATTATACTCCAAGTGGCCACCACTGCAAAGAAAAAAGAAAGAAAGAAAGAAAGAAAGAAAGAAAGAAAGAAAGAAAGAAAGAAAGAAAGAAAGAAAGAAAGAAAGAAAGAAAGAAAGAAAGAAAGAAGGAAAGAAGGAAAGAAGGAAAGAAAGAAGGAGAAGAAAGAAAGAAAGAAAAGAAAGGAAAGAAGAAGAAAGAAAAGAAAGAAGAAAGAAAGAAAGAAAGAAAGAAAGAAAGAAGGAGGAAAGGAGGGAGGAAAGGAGGAGGAGAGGAAGGTAGGAGGAGAGGTGGAGAGGATCGGAGAGAAAAAGAAGAAAAGAAAGATAGAAGAAAGGAAGTAAGGAAGGAAGGATAGAATGAAACAAAGAGAAAGAAAGAACAGAAGAGAAGAGAAAAGGAAAGGAAAAGAAAAGAAGCCACAAGTGTCTGAAAGACAGGCCCTGAATTCAAGCCTCAGTACTGGCATGAGACAGAGGGGGGAGAGAAAGAGAGAGAGAGAGAGAGAGGAAAGAAGAGAGAGGAAAGAGAGAAAGAGAGGAGAGATAAAGAGGAGAATAGAAAGGAGACAGGAGATAGAGGGGAAGAGAGGAACTTAAAAAAATTAAATCCCCCAAAGACAAATCTTCAAAGAAACAACTGCCCAAATAAATAAGTAGGCTAAAGACTTAAAGAGAAACTTCTCTTAAGAGGAAAGGATGGCCCATAGACACATGAGGAAATGCTCAACCTCCCTAGCCATAAAAGAAATGCAAATCAAAACAACATTGAGATAGCATCTCACCCCAGTTAGAATAGCTATAATCAAGAACTCTAATAACAGCAGATGCTGGAGAGGATGTGGACAGAAGGAAACCTTACTGCATTCTTGGTGGGAGAGTAAACTTGTTCAACCACTTTGGAAAGCAGTATGAAGGTTCTTCAAAAGACTCCACATAGAGCTCCCGTATGACCCAGTAATCCTACATTTGGGCATTTACCCAAATGATCACAAACAAGACCACAATAAAGCTACCAGCACTACTATGTTTATTAAAGCATTATTTACCATAGCTAAGATATGGAACCAACCCAGATGCCCCTCAGTAGATGAATGGATCAAGAAAATGTGGTATACATGCACAATGGAATTCTATGCCTCCATCAGAAAGAATGACATTGCCCCATTTGTTAGGAAATGGAAAGGCTTGGAAAAAAATATATTAAGTGATGTAAGCCAAGCCCAAAGAAACTTAGGTCCCATGGTTTCCCTTATTTGTAATAACTAGTATAGGTCTGAGTCAAGCTGAAAAAGTCAGATAAGTTGATGTTTGTGGAATGAACCCCAAGATAATATTAATTTTTTGTTTTATTTCGTTTCATGCAATTGTTTCTATCATATTTATGAGATGATTTCTATGTTGCTTTGTATGTTTCTCCGCCCACAGTATAACCCATACGTTCACTGTATTTGATGTTGGTATAATTTGTTTAACTAGGGATACAGGTGGACCTATTGCAACAATGAGATGTACAAGTCTTTATGTTGAAAAACAAACTTAACAACTTTGGTGGGGATGGGGGGAGGGTCGGATGGGGGGTTGGGGAGGAGTGTGGGAAGGGATGGTAGGGGAAAAACAAAGGAGGAGGCAACAATGCTTGATAAGAAATGTACTTGTTATATTGCCCATGTAATTGTAACTCCTCTGAATGGTATTGTCACAATAAAATAAAAGAAATTTCAGTCATATTCATCTGGACCCATTTTTGACAGAGTAGAGAGGAAGGGAAGAGAGCATAAAAACAGGTGTTCTTTTTTCGTGATTATATATTTAGAAGAACTTTCAAACAAATAAGGACATTTGTACTGAACTCTGTTGCACAGGTGGAATCTATGTCTCTTTGAAAATCCAGCCTGACGATAGCAAATAGAAAAAAAATTGCACATGATCTCTATCTTGTCAAGGTGAAATGTGATGTTCAAGCTATTCAAATTATATATCCCTTTAAAAGAAATGCTTCTGGCTACTGTTAGATTTTTAGGTAAAATATATGTTCCCAGATATTCAATATTGTTTAGTTAGAGGTATAGCTCCCCTTTACCAAATTGAAGTTCTGTGATATAGATATATCAATCAATTGAAACAAAATGTGAACAACTAAGAAACTAAGATATTCTTTGTTTAGTGTCTTTCTATTGCTGGATATTTAATTAAAGCATATTTAAAAATGTATGACTTGCAATTTGCACATGTTCTCTGATAGCATGATCATTATGTGCCCAAAGTTACACTGAAATAAATCATTACAGGGAGAGAATTTCTTTAAAAAATTTGAGTACATTTTCTTCATTCAAAGATAATGAATGATTTCCATTAAGGCTTAAATCATTTAAAATGTATGACATATTGTTTGTCAGGCATGGTTGCCACCCCAGATTTATTTAACAGTATTAACGAATAATAATAGAAATTGAAATCTTACACAGTTCTCTTCACTTTTGTTGAAAGCCAGTGAAACTTTGATTTGCTCACCAGATCTCTCTGTCTCTCTGTCTCTCTCTCAGTCTCTGTCTCTGTCTCTGTCTCAGTCTCTCTATTTCTCTGAGGTGCACAAGGGATTAGAAACTGAATTAGATCATCTTTCAGAACTTGAAGTTGTAATTTCCATTACATGTTTGAAAGGATTAAAATATAGGAACATCACAAAATGATCAAAACGTGAAGATGTAAGCCCATATGAACAGGAAAGAAGGCACCTGACTCATGCAGTCAGAATTTGATCCAAACAGGCGTCAGTGGCTCACGCCTGTAATCCTCACTACTCAGGAGACTGAGATCTGAGGATTGCGGTTCAAAGCCAGCTGGAGCAGGAAAGTCCATGAAACTCTTATCTCCAATAAAATCCACCAGAAAATGGAAAGTGGCGCTGTAGCTCAAGTGGTAGAACGCTAGCCTTGAGCTGAAGAGCTGAGGGACAGCGCTGAGGCCCAGAGTTCAAGCCCAGCCACCAACAAAAAAAAAAGAAAAAAAAAAACCTGATCCAAGTAGACAAAATCTTGCAGAATGGGATCAGAGAACACCTCCAGAGTTCCAAGTTAGGTTGCCTTTCCTTCTAGACAGAAAAGTTACCCTGAAGACAAAACACATAAGGGAATCTAGCCTTGCAGTTGTAGATGCTAACAAGACCATCAATTTGTGAAGCTTAATTTAATGTCCATAAAATAGTAAACCCTCTCCTGTTTCTTCAATATATGACCTATGTGAGTTTGAGCACCCTAGGCATTGGAGAAATAATTACCTTCAGCCAGGCGCCGGTAGTTCACGCTTGTAATCCTAGCTACTCAGGGGGCTGAGATCTTAGGATCGTGGTTCAAAGTCCGACCAGGCAGGAAAGTACATGAGACTCTTATCTCCAATTAACTACCAGAAAACTGGAAGTGTCCCAGTGGCTCAAGTGGTAGAGTGCTAGCCTTGAGCTGAATTGCTCAAGGACCAAGCCCGGGCCCAGAATAACTACCTTCAAATATCCAGCGTCATAAATAATCATTTACAATTGTGAGAATAATTTCCATTTGCTCTGACATGACATTGGTTGAAGCCCAGCTTCTGATGGGAACTAATAAAAGAACATGTTACCAGTATCACTTTACCATTTCCATTTTTGTTTCCTTTTCTTTTCTTTCTCCAGGCATTAGATTTGGTATATCATTTTAAAGGCGCTGTTTTTCTGAACAAACTATAACAAATGAACCTAAGGTATATCTCTTGTCTCATTCATGGATGAAAATAATAAACCTGGAATATAAGAAAGAAGAGGCTGAATACATATAAGACAGAAGCACTATCCTATTTCAAACAAAGTGGGGCTTCCTGGTATAAGAGTTAATGTTCACTGATGATCCATGAGAGATGTAAAATTCGAATTTATAGTTTATTCTAAAATAGATACTTAATTAAAAGAAGAAACTATAGCAAATTAATTAATCTTTGTCCAATTGCTTCAAATTCTACATCTCCAATTTGATCTTTTTCTTTTCTTTTTTTGTCGGTCCCAGAGCTTGAACTCTGGGCCTGAGTGCTGTCCCTCAGCTCTTCAGCTCAAGGCTAGCACTCTACCACTTGATCCAAAGTGCCACTTGTAGTTTTCTGGTGGTTGATTGGAGATTAAGCTTTCCATGGGTTTTCATTTCTGGGATGGCTTTGAAGAATACTACTCATATCTCAACCTGATAAGGAACTTTTTTTTTTGTCGGTTGTGGGGCTTGAACTCTGGGTCTGGACGCTGTTCCTCCTGAGGAACTTTGATTATAGTTATGAGTCACCTGACCCCAGCACACAAGTCATTACTGATCATTACCACTAACTAAATCCTGTCGTTCAAATTAAGATAATTGTATATTCTCCTGGTTTTAGCAAATGCATACTGCTGTATATTGGCCATTGTATCTAGTGCATGGGGTATTTATCTAGTGCACAGAATATTTTCATGCTCTAAAACTTCCCTTTGTTCTACTTACACAACCCCTTTGATGCCAAGACCTTCTAAGAACTCGTATTTCACTGTCTTGATGGTTTGGCTTTTGCCATACCTTCATATACTTGAAAGCTTATATTATGAAGGCTTAGCTCATTAAGTAATAAGCATTTACATTCTATCCATATATGTTTCATGTTTGGCAGCACATTTCTATATATCTTGGATGATATTCCATTAGGATAATATTCCTTCTAGATAAAACTGGCACTTTTCTCTTCTTGATTCTTTTGTGTTTTGTCATTTTTTTATTGTTCCTCAGGATTGCAGGTTCACTACATCTATCTTCAATAATAAAACAAGTTTTCCATTGATAAAATCACACATTGCTATCACTACATATTCTCAAAGTTGTTAAAATATGCACAGTATTAAAAACCATATTTTGTTTCACAGCCTCAAGCTTTATATACCTAATATTTTTACACAGAGACACTCAATGGACAGGAAAAAATTAGAATTGGTTTTCTTTTAGTTGAACTGACCCAGTAGTCTGATTTTCTTAGATCTATTAGACCACAGTATTCTCCCTGGGCAAAAAGGTAAAGCCATGTGCTCTTTTGTTTCCCCATCAAAAAACCAGATTATTTAATTATACCTACAGCATATGATTTTCTGAATCTCTTTACCATCTCACAGATCAAACATAAACCTCCATGAAACACTAAAGATTTGGTTTTATAGGCTTTATTTTTTGCTTTATCAACCATAGACAGTTTGTTACCATACTTAGCTTCTTAAAATGTAAATTGTTTTGTTGTGGTGGTGGGTCTCTATGTAGAAAATTTTGGCTTATGCCAAGGAGACCTGTCTGTCTATCTGTGTGCTAGTACAGGGGGTGGAACTCAGGGCCTTGTGATCTTGCTTGGCTTTTCATTCAAAGCTGACACTCTACAACTTAAGCTACAGCTCTACTTTTGGCATTTTCCTGGTTAAGTGGAGGTAAGATCTTGTCAAATTTCCTACCCCAGCTGGTTTAAAACAAGATTCTTAGAGTAGCTATGATTAAAAGTGTGAGCCATTTTGTCCACCTTCCACAATATTCTTGAGGACGTGGAAGAAGCACATATGGATGAGAACAAAATACACAGCTAACAGCCATGGTGAGAGACCATGGCCATTTGCTTCCATCACTTCCCAGTCAAATGGGCCACTTTTAACTTTTCAAGTGTCAATTTTCATTCCACCTGATATATGTCTGAGATTTATTTCCCATCTAGAACTCTTTCTTCTCCATGGTTACTACCTCCTCATCGCTCAAATGTTACCTTAAATATTAATTCCCTAAGCCCCCAGATTACAAAGTATCTCAATATTTAAGCATTAGTATGAAAATTTCATGAAATCAGAAAAAGTGTATACAAAATATATTACTGTAGTGCCTGGTAAATTAGGAGGCATTCATCTATTGAACTAGTAATGCACTTTCATTAGAATTAAATAACATATAAATACAAAAAGAATGCCACGTGTTCTTTTGCATATTTCTATCAGATGCTTTTATCATAAGTTCATGTTTAAGCATTAATTCTAATTTTTGAGCTCTTTCATACCTCATATGCTCTTCTGAAGGGCATAGGCATTAAGATCCAAAAAACAATGATGATATTAAGTGCCTACTAGAATTGCCATTGATGAGCTGATGATTCAATTACATATATATATACATGTATATATATATATATATGTATATATATATAGTGTGTGTGTGTGCACATGTGTGTGCACGCACACATCCATATACATGTGTGTGCTGGGGATCAACCAAAGGGCTGAAACCAGGGTTTTGCAACTGGTAATCAAGCATTCAGTCACTAAGTTGCAGCCGTGAGCATCCTTTATGTAGACAACATTTATCATATTTATCCACTAGGGCTCTCTTGAGAATTTCATGCACTGGTTTCATTCCCTTAGCCTGAAGATCATGAAGAGACAGTGATTGCTTTTAAGACTCAGAGCAATGTGCAGAGTAGATTCTAGGATGAACAATGTTTGATATTTACAACTACCTTTGTCTAGCATTTTATGTAAAGTAAAAGGTTCCTATAAATAGATGAGGGAAATATGTAAAACAAAGGTACCTAGTAAAGCAACTATGAATTTTATGAGCCATTGTTTGATTTGGCTGATAAAAATGTGAGTATAATTCACTTACTTCACTAACATCAGACCAAAAGATGTTTTCTAGTAAATTAAGATACTTGATTAAAAAATTTGAAAAATCTATGGTATATGAATGCTAGAAACTGGTGATGAAATCTATGATCTAAGCGTTACAGTTACTTTTACTTTAGAAATCTCAAGAATTTACCATACTCCTTTCATGGAAATTCTGATACAGCAATCTATAGTTTCATATTTTGTAGAATTAATTTACCTAGCATAACTGACAGTGATTTATAGACCACCAATTTTATACATTCTAAATACACTTCACCAAGATTTATATAGTAATAAAAATTTCAGTCATCTTTCACTGGAGTAATATTTCTAAAAAGTGCAAGTCATTGACTTCAATGGAAATTTCTAAAATCCTTAGGAAAATAGGCATTGATTTCAAATATTATATATTCTTATCTATACTCCATCTATCATTGCTATTTGTTACCAATACATTTGTAAAGAATTAATGCCAAAATAATCTATTACCAAATGAAATTTATTCATATTTGAATGAATTATGAGGCTACCTACTGTCAATAACCCACTTTTATGAATACCATATATAAGGGATTACAGTCTGAGAATAGTTCCATAGGACAAAATCTTTTGTGAAAAATAACTACAGTCCAAAGGATTGTGGAATAGCATAAATGGTAGGGTGACTAACAAGCAATTGGCCCTTGGTTCAAATTCTTGTACCAAAAAAGAGAAATCCATTTTGTTTTGATTCATATAACAAAGATAATTATTAAAAAGGTATCTTGTGTTGAAGTTTTTACATAACCTTACTGAGATCATTGTAATCTATATTTATCATCCTAAGTAAAATATTTATGGGTCTGGGTAGATGGGTAGGTGATTTCTAAATGAGTAAAACTAATCACGTCATTTGCAATATAAAGAGATTGCAGGCTACCTACCTCTGTGCTCAATGAATTTTTTTCTTGAAAAATAACTTGTCTTGAATTGAAAACACCTTCATTTATGTAGACAGCAAACGTACTGCTGAAACAATGAGATTATTAATTTTCTTGTTTTATTAAAATTAATATTTATTTTTCTCTCTCTTGAGACTCCAGTCATACAGCAAGTTGGATTGGTACAATTTTAGTAGGAAAATAAACTGTTTAAATGTAGCAGTAAGAAGGGTTTATGAAAGTTCTAATAATCATCTAAAATTTTCTTCTTTGACTTCCATTTCTTAGAAGGTCTCTTGATCCTATATTGCTCTACGTTTTGAAACCACAAAAGGGACGACTTTATCTATATATAATTTTCTCATTTCCAATGTAATATGTGTGTGTGATTTTTTTATCCCAGGCTGTCAGAGATTTTTCACTTGAATACTTTCCCATTTATTTGTTTTTTTGTGTGTTGGTATTAGAGGTTGAATATTTCTTATTGATTTTGTAATTAAATACACATTAAATATGAATCATCCAGGGCACTTGGCTGTGCCTGTGAGCTGTTCTATGAAGTTACAATTTTCCTTTGTCTGAATTGTCCATGAACTTAAAAACAAAAGAAGGCTTTGCTTTGCCCAAACAAAAATATTGGTTATTCACATTTGTATGTCTGCTGTGATTTTTATTGTTACTACTTGTGGTGGTTTTCAATGGATCAAAATATCTTCAGAGACACACTGACTTCTAAATTTCTTCTTAGCATAAAGATCTGTCTCTGGCATGAAAATGGTGTCTATTTAATGACACTGGCCTTTAAATTTAAAGAACAAGGTTAATACTTAGACCTATCTTTGAACATTAAAATACAAATTGTATCTGGACTTAATTAAGTTTGTATAGTTCTAACAAACCTTTATGAAAAGCGGTTTAGAAAAGAAAAGCTTTATTTGGGCTTAATATCCTGGGTTACACTGCATTTTGGTTCTGTGTTTTGGGACCTGTAGCAAACAGAACCTTGGAAGGGTGGAGTGAAGCAGAGGTGTTCACATTAAGGTGTCCAAGAAGCAGAAAGAACAGAGTAGCAGAAAGAACAAAGTAGGGCCCAGGGCGAACATAGCCCTAGAGGGTACATTCTCAGTAACCTACTTCCTGCTCCCCCTTTCTCAGTTAGAGCAAACTTTGGAACTTTCCATCAACTCCCAATAATCCAAACCATTTTGAAACCATCAGTGGACTAATAAATGAATTATGTCGCATGTCCTCATTATGTAACAATCTCTCATTGAGTGGCCCTGACATCAAGGGTTGGAACTTTCAAACCATGAGAGGTATAGGATGACAGTTCATATTGAAGCCAAGTAAAAGAATCTGAGGATAATCAGTGGTTAAAAATAACGTAAAAGGATGTTTCAGCAAAGAGAACTTAGTGGTGAAATGGTGACTTCTTGTGTGACACAAGAGAAACTCCTAAGACTCCCTAAATTCTCTAAGGTTTTAAAATATAAATGGATTTTGTCCATATAATTTTATAAAGGAGTACCACTTTTGAAACTAGTCAGATGATATTGCTCTTAAACATATGGGCTCTCATCCATTTATATCTTCTTACAACCCTTACTCACATATTTCGCCATACCAGTCATTTTCTCATGGAAGTGTAGAAGATTTAATAGCACTGTTTTCTCTCTCTCTCTCTCTCTCTCTCTCTCTCTCTCTCTCTCTCTCTCTCTCTCTCTCTCTCTCTCTCTCTCTCTCTCTCTCTCTCTCTCTCTCTCACACACACACACACACACATACATAAACTTACACAAAATGAGAATATAAATCTCTCATCAGTTTTTAAACAAAAAAAATCATTCCAATCAACCAATAAATTAAACAAGAGAATCAAATTCAAGACAAACGCAATTAATCTAGTCCCTAAAGTTGCATAATTTTCAATAATTTAGTTAGATGTTTAGTTTATATTTTCTGTGTTTGTTTTATAATTTGTAAACTACATGTAATAAAAAAATACTTACCATACTGAGAACTCCTGCTATGAAAAAAGCCCTTAAAGTTGGTACAAAGTGGGTGCTAAATAGTAATTGCTAAATAAATTTATATTATGAAACCCCATCTTATGCTGCATTGTGACATCTCAGTGACTAATGCATGTTATGTTACTGTGTCCAAACCTATTGCTTGGGTAGTTGGATGGAGTTGTAGCCCATTATTTATTGATGTTATTTGTTGATAATAAAGGATAGTAAATGACTATCTAACTGGCTTAAATATTTGCTACATTACACTTCTTGTGAATTAGTGTTCTATAAACCATTAATGGAAAAGTATACTACAAAGCACTGTGCAGTATTGCACAGTCTGGTACATCTGGTGTGTATTGTCTCATTGTATACAGAGGCCATAGCAGATGATCAACCTATACTACCCAGAATTGGTTAGGTATACTCTGTGTTTCTTACACAATGACAAAATCACCTAGCAATGCATTTCTCACAATGTTACTGCATCATTGAGCTGTTCATGTCTATACAGTGAAATTATACAAAATTCAGTTTAATAAATAAGAATTGAAGCAATGAATCAATAGCTCAGACCTATAATCCTAGCAACATAGGAGGCTGAGATCTGAGGATTGAAATTCAAAGGCAATCCCAGCAAGGAAAGTCTCTGAGACTCTGACCTCCAATTACTATCAAAAAGTTTCAAGTGAAGCGGTAGCTCAGCTCAAGTAGTATATCACAATCTATGAGTAAAAATGGCTCAGGGACAGTGCTCAGGCCCTCAGTCCAAGACCTAGAGTCAGCACACACAAATATATATGAATACACACACCACACACACACACACACACACACACACACACACACACACACACACACACACACACACAGGTAGCCATATAATTTAATCTCAAAGAAACAAAATATACAAAGCATTACTAGGACCCCAGTGGTTGCTTCTACACACAACTGAATTGCAAATTCATTTTTTCCCTGACAAATTTCCTAGCACTTATTCAACTACTAGCTATTAATTCATTTATTAGCTAATTAATTAATATTACTATAATGGGCTTGAACTCAGAAACTTGAGCTCTTGCTTAATTATTTTGTTCAGGGCTAGTACTTCTAACACTTTCTTTTTCTTTCTTTTCTTTCTTTCTTTCTTTCTTTTTTTTTTTTGGTTGGTAGTGGGGCTTGAACTTTGGGCCTGGGTGCTGGTCACTCAGCTATTCAGCTCAAGGATAGTGCTCTACCACCTGAGCCACCGTGCCACTTCTGGTTTTCTGCATTAATTGAGTATGAATCTCAAGGACTTTTCTGTCCAGCTGGGTTTGAACTGTGATTGTTAGTTCTCAGCCTCCTGAGTAGCTAGGATTACAGTTGTGAACCACTGGTACCTGGCATACTTTTTAAAATATATATTTTTGTCCGGCCATTTACCCTATACTTCCAAACCACCCCTTCCCTTTGGCCCATTTGTTGTTACATTATTATGTGGTTAATCAGGCATAAGAGTCTCAGCAATTTGTCTGGCTGTTTTTGAGCCTGAATCCTAAGATCTCAGACTCTTTAGTATTGAAGAGTATAGGTGTGAATCCCCAGTGTCAAGTTTATTTCTGTTATTATTATAAATTATTATTTTTACTCTTTCCTTCTTTTTAATTACTTTCATACATACTCATTAAACCATACAATTTTATGTATCTCTAAAATTAGCATGACCTAATATCATTGGATTTTTCTTAGGTCTGGAAAATTTATCTGAGATATCTCTGTGTATTTTTATTTTGATGAATATACTACATATTATTAGTCCTCTTGTTATTAGTCTTCTGAAACTTGCTATTTTACTAAAAAGGCTGTGATATTTTTGTTACATGAAATGCATATATCAGAAAAAAGTTAGATCTGCTAAATGAAAGGATTTGCATATTTTCTTATTCTTTTTTGGGGGGAGGGGTCCGGTTGTGGGGCCTGAACTCTGGGCCTGGGCGCTGTCCCTCAGCTCAAGGCTAGTGCTCTAACACTTAAGCCACAGCGCCACATCCAGCTTTTTCCTTTTTGCTTATGTGGTGCTGAGGAATCGAACCCAGGGCCTCAGGCATGCAAGGCAAGCACTCTACCACTGAGCCACCTTCACAGTCCCCAAGGATTTAAATATTTTCAATTTTATTAGATACTACTCAGCAGTTTTTCAGTATGTCTTCACCAACTTATACTGTCAATAAAACCAGATGTATGAAAGTAGTCATTCCACCACTTACTGATAACTTATCACTGAATATAAATTTTCCTAAATCTGAAGAACTTAAAGCAATAGAAAATTATCACCTCACTTTTTCTGTGGGTAAGAACAGAGGAGATGCTCAATTGGGCACTGCTGGCTCCAGATTTTCTCATTGAAGTACAGTGAAATGTCACCTGTGAGTTTTAGCCTTAAAGCCATACCAATAATTGGAAAATCCTCTGCGAAGGTGTTTCATTCGCATGGCAGGTGAAAGATCAGAAGGGAAAGTAGAGACATTTGCCAGTGGAAGGCAAACTGAGAGTGGCTGGTAGCTTTGTAGTCCTGTCCACATGGATTTCTTCAGTGTTCTCAAATAGGGGTGTGGCTTTTCCAAGCATTGAACCACTGAAAGAAAAATTTGAAATGCCCTTTCAGTCTTCTCTAAGAGGACCAAAATCACTTGCATGTCATTGTACTGGTTAGATAGGACAGCCTTCATTCATTTCACATGGCATTTTGCAAGCACATTAATAACAGGAAGCCAGGAGGCTAAATGTAATATTCCATATCCATCCTGCTTTTAGAAATATTACCCTTTTAAACACTGGTTTGTAGCTTTCATTTGAATCTTTCTGTTTGCTTTGAAATTAAGTATTTCTCATTATTTGTTGACATTGACACTTTGTTTATGTTTTCAAAGTTTACTTTTTATTTACTTCTCTCTCTAGGGCTCATTGGTGCATTTTATTATGAGATGTGTTGACTAAATCTAGCAGTCTTAGGCAGTATACTAAATGTGTGACAAGCTTACAGGACAATTTTTGGCTTATGGCATGAATTCAATAGGATGTCTGCACATTTAGTAAAAAATCATACATGTTTCCAGAACAGCAGGACTGAAAAAGCTCACAAAGTTACTTCTACTGATGACTGGATTAAAATATTATCAAATTCATAGTACATAGAAAGTGCTTAAAGAAAAGATTGGAAATAGAATAAGAGAGAAAAGGTCTTAAGATCTCGTATAGATTATAAAAATACATTCACAGCATGTGAAACAGCAAGGCACACTGACAATATGAAAATGAAACAGATCATCCCATCTTATTGCAGGATGATGTGACTCCTTCATATAAGAAAATTACTTTGTAATTGCTAACAAAGACAATCCTTAACTCCCGACACTGACAGCTCTTAATTTTCCTCATTCTTATTACTAAAGTTACATGTCAGTGTGAGGTTTAAGAGGAGAAAGTGAGATGCTAATGTCTTATAATGATTCCTCTCACTAGAATTCTTATGTCAAGCATCCTGACTATGGACAGCAAGAGTGAATTGATTAGAGGCATCTAGAATCATGTCCATTGTCTCTTGAGGCAAAGAATAGTAATGATGTGCCCTTGGCTCTATATTTATATTTTGAGAGGCACAGTAGGACAATAGTAAGCACTAAACTACAGGGAAGAACACCGTGCTTTCTTCAGCTTCATTGATTTTCAGGACAGGTCTATATCCCCTATGTAAAGAATCCACTTCTACTAGATTATAGTTATTTTCTTTTACATTCTTCTTAACGGTACTGGGATTTGAACTCTGGATCTCAAACTTGATAGGCAGTTGCTCTACAACCTGAGCTTGTACCCTTATCCATTGTTTTGCTTTTTATTTATTAGTCAAATTCTCATGCTTTTGCCTGGCATTGCCTCAGAAAATGATCCTCTTACCTAGAGTCTCCAGGATAATTATGGTGACAGGTGCACACCATTACACTCTTACTGACTGAGATAGAGAGGTTGTCTCACTAAGTTTTTGACTGGGATTCCTTTAAACTTTAATCCTCCCTATCTCTGTTCCTGAATTGTTGGAATTCTACAAATTGGATGCAATGTGCTCTAGAGGTTGGAAATTTGATAAGTATACCATGCTTCCATGGGCAGGGATAGGATAGTGAATGGCAGACTAGGTTTATTTGCAGCTGTTCTCTTCTGTTTTGTCATTCAGATTCTTTCAGTGTCCTAGAGTATGAATTGAACTTCTAACTCCCAAAAAATTTGTTCCCTATATGGGTATTGAAATGTTCAAAACTTCCTTGAATCACTCACTCAGGATTTGAAAAAATATTGACAACATGAATTATTGTAGGTATTCCAAGTGTTTGTTCAATCCAAAAATCTAAGTGGTACAGATAGTTATTTGTGTCTGTTTACCTATATGCATATAAGTAGCATCTCAAAATACATTATGTCCAAAACATTTGTTAATGTACATATATTTATTCATTTCAATAAGGGGATTCCATTTGATTTAGGGATAAACCATTGTTATTTTGCTGGAAATGTGGAGAGGAATTAAAGTGGAATCTCTCCTACATGAATGGAGGTTTTTGTATCTAAATTAATACAAATTAAAAAAAAACATTTCTCTTTATGAATCATTTGGTTCTTAGGACCAACTGAAACTCATTTGATATTACCATGGCAAAAATCAGTTACTCAATGAAAAGTGGGACTTCTATGAAAGTTGCAAACATATATTTCAACTATACAAAGACATTAGGTTTAAAACAGGCAGATAAGTTACAGTAGATCATCAAACACATTTAGATGAAAATTATACCATTTTGCACTTAAAACATATACATACTGTAAATGCCAATTTAATGTCGAAAAAGTTATTATGAATTAGTATCCTGCAGACATTGTTGACAAGGTCTTAATAAGCAGATTTCTTATCATGACCTGGAGTTGCTCTGGTTATTAGTCAGAAGCCTCTTTGGAGAAGTTATATTAAATTTTTATAACAATTGTGTGTGTGTGTGTGTGTGTGTGTGTGTGTGTGTGTGTGTGTGTGTGTGTGTGTGTGTGTGTGTGTGCCCATCCTGAATTCAGGCTTGAATTCAAGGTTGGGGCCCTGTCTCTTAGCTGTCTTGCTAGAGACTGGTGATCTTCAACTTGAACCACAGTTCCACTCCTCCCTCTTTGTTAGTTAACTGAAGAAAAGCAGCTCAAAATTTCCTGCCCAGGCTAGCTTCAAATGTGACCCACAGATCCCTCACAGGCATGGGCCACCAACTCAGCTGCTGCTCCTCCTCCTCCCTTCTTCCCCACATCCTTCCTTTCATCTTCCCCACCTCTTTCAGTTTATTTTTCTCCAAATCTGAGATGTTAACTACAGCCAGGCCTTCACAGTATCATTGAAGACACACATCCAGTCCTTTATTCTCTGGTTACGGTTCAAAATAAGGTCTCACATTTCACCAGGGTGAGTCTAGACCATGATCTTCTTATACAGTTGAGATGAAAGATGAAACCACCACAAATTAGGATAAAGTTCTGCAAACATTTCCCAGACAGGTCTCAAATTGTGTTTCTCACAGTCTCTTAGTTACATATAGCATTTATTGTCAGTCACATGAGTATATTTGTGAAGAAATACAAACCAGAGCCATGATGCCTATTTCACAAATATGAAAAAAATAATTACTGGGAAAATGTAGTGAGCAGTTACCAAAGGATCTCTAACAGGAACAAAAGATCCTGGTTTGTAATCCAAAATCAGACTCTCACTGTATGTTTTATGTGAGGTGTATCACTTACTTTGTGCTATTTTGTTGTGGCACACCTAGGCGACCTCCATGCACACTTGATGTGGCTATTTTGCCATTGTTTAAGCCAGCAGTCTGTGTTACTTCAAACACTGATTTTTAACAAATGCATACTAGAATCGAGTTATCTTTATTCTGTGTCCTCTGCATTACTACGGCAAAGGGTGGGTCCATCATAAAGTCGAGCTCAATAATCATAATAAGGCATACCTAAATCATACCAGTAAGACCTCTATTAGATATTAGCCCATTCAATCCTATTTTATCCCCTCTAGTTCTCCAGTTAATTAGTTCTTTGATCTCTAGAATGACAGTTCCCCTTCCTCAACACATGGGCTAATACTCGAACAGCTATGGCATAATTTCCAGAAAAGAATGAATAAGTGATGCAAATATATGAGAGTTTACACAAATTCACAGCTACAAATCGATGTGTCCTATAATACTTATTATTAATAGTATTATACAAATACATGTGTATATTATTTTTACAGTGAATCATTAAATTTAAGTAAATATATTATAGAATTTAGAGGTAATTGAAAATGAAAACAGTCTTTGATTTTACATTTCTTTTTATTATTTTTTTTATTGTGAAAATACCATACAGACAGGTTAAAATTACATGGGCAAGGTAATTAATACATTTCTTATCAAGCATTGTTGCCTCCTCCTTTGTTTCCCCTTCTGATCCCTTCCAATCCCCCCCCCCCGCCAAAGTTGTAAAGTTCGTTTTTCGACCTAACAATTTGTACATCCCATTGTTGCAATGTGTCCATCTGTATCCCTATTTAAACAGTTTGTTTTGGCCCTTCCCCTCCATACATTTCTTTTTTTGATGAAAGTCACTATAACCCATGTGATTTCCATTTGTCATATTTTAATATTATGTGACAAGGTTTGAATACATTTTGAGTGAGATTTTAATACTTAGCAATATATGTATATATATATATATGAATATTTTTGAGTTAATTATAATTCTGCAATTTTTATTTACAATGACAGTCAAAACTTATTTACAATAAAGAAAAAGACAGTCAAAATTAGGACATTATTATCAGCCAAATATTTACCAATAATTCCAGTTAACTGATCACATTCTGAATGAAAGTAAAAATGTTCAGGTTATTTCATTGGCTAGAGGATACAGTATAACACATTCAATTGTTGAAATGAAAATGATGTATCCTAAATTCCTATTTAAAAAGTGATTTGCATTTCAAACACTTTTAATTGTTACTTAAAAGTGACTAATTTATTATTAATCTCTTAACTTGTTAAATTAGTACTCTGCAAAATGTATGACATTGAGAAATTCCCAAAGGAAAATAAGCAATAATAATCATTTGATGAAATAGTTTAGGAAATTGTCCTATTACCATAATTCAATTTCCATATGTACTACCTATATCATAGCATATGAACTTAAAGAGACACTGTAAGTAATTTCTTCTCTAGAATATGGAAATCTGAAAGAAATCCTGGTTTTTAAAATAAGGTCAGTTTTATAACTTTGTAAAGTCATTGAAGAGCTTGATAGCCAAATAAACACACCTAAATCTCAGAAAAAACACATCCATTCTACAGGAAGAAAGGAGGTAATCTCTGTTCTTATTTAAGTAGATGTATTAAAAACTAATAAAGTGCTTTTCAGTCACTGTGCAACTTTTAAGGTCTGTAGAAATCACAGTTTGTACTTTCATGCTTATTATTTATCTAGAAAAAAAGTAGACTGTTCAACATATATGGAACAATATATGTGCTAATGTATATGTGATCACCATTTAAGAGGAAAGGTTGCAAAAACAATGTCTAATAATTTTCTAAAAAATAATACTAAATTGTCCAGCTCTTGTTCAAAACCTCAACACTGACTCTTTAGGTAAAATGAAAGTCTAATTGACCAACTTGACATTTTCTTCTCGAAAGCATGCCTGTTGGACATCCAGGAAACTGCCATATCCTAATGAAGTTGTAGTCAAGGGGTGTGATTAATGATAGTACAGAGGATATGCAAGGGAATTAGAAAAGTCAGAACCTACTTATGCAAAAAGAGAAGATACTGGCATGTTCTCCATATGCTAAATATACCTTAAACAAAAATTTAAGGATCAGGAAAAATGCAGATTAAAAATTTTCAAGTAACTAATAGCAAAAGTAAGCTAGGTATCTGTAATAATGTCAGGAAAAAGAGCAATTAGACTTATAATATTTCCAACAATAAAGTTTGCTATCTTATTACATGTGTGTATAATAAACACATTATCTATAGTGAAAACCTGAACTTCAAAATATATGGAATAGTAACTGATATAATCCATGCTACATACATATCTATAGTTGGGAAAAATCAACTCTTTTCACTATTGCTTAGAGTAGTGGAGGATAAATTACTAAGTGTGTAGAAAAACATAAGCCAACTAAATTAAATCAAAATTTACAGAAAACTACATCAATAACAGCAGAACCTATGTCCTTCAATGTTTATGTGTGTATTTCTCCATAAGAAAGAATATTTTGAGCCATGCAACAAAGCTCAAGGCTCAAAAGAACAGAAATTACAAAAAGACATCCTTACATAATAATTGGATTGTTGTAGAAAAATTTGATGAAGATGTGTAGAAGTTAAAAGTCCACTTTTACATAATACGTAGGTCACAGAGGAATTTTCCCAAGGAAATTTAGATCACATGTACCTAAATAAATGAGAATAAGATTCATGTCCTATGAGATGCCTTTAAAGCAGCAATTCCAACATTAAATATTTACAATGGTGAATTATGAAGTAGAACTCTGTGATGTGCACAAATGCAGCAATGATTTTAACAAATTGAATAAGCAAATGGTCATGCAACTGCACTTTTTCATGCTTCTCCAGATCATAATTTCTAAGCTTAATATTTTTTTTATTCCAATTAAGGCACTATTGGTACTGCTAGACTACTTACAGAATTGCACAAGAGGAGGATTTCCCTGTTAGGGACTCTGAGTCTTGTTGTTGTATAGGAGATTGTTTCTGATTGGACTACATACCCTTCTATAAAAAAACAATTTGCATTTTATTTCTGTTCCATAGGTTGCCTTGTGACTTCTGAACTGGTAAGTTAATTTTAAGAAAAAAATCCTAGAGACTTGTCTATGAAATTTATTTTTTTACTTGCTGGTCAAACCCAATTTGGGTTTATTTCACTTTGGGGTATTGGGGGTATTTCACTTTGTATTTTCACATTTCATGTTGGATTACTTCAAGACCTATCCAACCTTATTATCCAATAAATTTCCATAGCTTGGTGCCTTTTTTCTCAAATAGTCTATAATATTTGCTGCAGACAGTCTTGACCTCCATCTACAATTTAGGGTCCTGTCTTATTTATTTTAAACTGGAGATCCTGAGAGATATGTCCATACTATACAGCCTAATAGCCATGTCAGTAGTCATACTTGAATGAATGCCTTCTATGCCACCCAACATTGTAATTCCCTCTGAATGGTAAACTTGGAAGAAGCAATAATACACATTTGGCTTTGAGGATGCTGTGCAAACATGCACTAGGATAGAACTCTGAAACTTCATAAGGCTTATATCCCATGTGAAGAGATCATATAGGCATGAATGTGATGATTAGGGCATAATTTGTCCTTTGCAGGGGACCATGAAGTTTTTTTATTCTTCTTTATAAGGATAAAAGCAATGTGTTAATTAGTTGTGGTTGTCCCAAGAATGTAAGAAGAATCACTAGCCAATTAGGATAGAGGTCATGAAAGAGGAAATCACACCATCCTGTTGTGTTCTGATCCCCTTCTGTCATTTAATCTTGAATGTTTGCATGCAGACATTGAGAGTATTTCTCAGACACTGAGCATTTGCAATTGTTATACTCTTAATGATCTGTTATGAACATCATTTCTATATGCCACTAATGACAATATATTATATAAATGTAAGTTATTTTAAACTTGTATGCAGGACTTTACAAATATTTCTGTAAAACAAGGGTATACATATAAAGAGACATCAACTTTTATAATTGGTCTTATAGATGAGTTTTTATTACATAAGAATTATTTACAAAAATATTTCTTCATAACCTTGAAGATATTTTCACATTTTTGTAAGTTTGTCATTCTGAGAATAAACACCTTTATGAGAAAATGAGTCCATTTTCTTTTAAATTATGTGTGTGACTAGAATTATAAGATGTTATGAAAATTATAAGATGTTATGTCAGGATACAGGTGGACCCATTGCGCCAATGAGATGTAAAAGATGTTATGTCAAAAATAAACTTTACAGCTTTGGCATGGGGAGGGATGGGGGGGGAGATGGGAAGGAATGGGAAGTGGAAATAAAGGAGGAGACAACAATGCTTGATAAGAAATGAACTCATTACCTTGCCCATGTAATTGTGATCCTCTGTACAGTATTTTCACAATAAAAAATCCCACAATAACATAATAAGATATAATAATGTGATAATATATCACAATAATATAATGATAGCGATATAATATGTTCTATATATAGTAATATAATATTAGTAATTGTCATAATAATTACTATTATCACTGATACAATTCACATACCATAAATTTACCTATTAAAGTATACAATTCAATAATCTCTAGTACATTCAGAAAAAGAAAAAGAAAAATTCAGAGGTTAAAAAGAAGATATTACCACTAATAGAGGCATTTGGGTGCTTCTCTTCAATTGCATTCTTTCTCTTTATTGCCCAAAAGCAGACTGTTCTACAGTGCTGGATGTCTTTCTCAATGCTCTATTGCAAATAGATCTCTAAACTATCTTTGTAAACTCCAGAACTGAATCATGCAGTATATATTCTATCATATTCTTTCAATTAGTCATTTTACAATTGTCAGAGGTACACTTGCTTAATAGATATAATTGTATATCATCCATTTCTACAGCTGTGAACAGTTGTCCATGCTCATAGTCATCCAAATATCTTCCATTTTTATAATTATATTTATCAGTTCTCTGAATATGACACTACTGGTTTCCCAGAGCAGATATGCAAGAATGTATAGGCCTAACAGGAAGCCCTCTGATTTTGAAGTAAAGACAATTTTCATTTACATTTGTAAAGTTAAACTACTTACTACCTGTTTAAGCCTATTTATACTTTCATCAGCAGAACATGTTTATTGTATATCTTTTCCTTAATATTTATTATCTAAGGCTTAATTCTTGAAATTTACAAAATTTTGCTAACTAATAAAATTAAACATCCTTAGATAAATGATCTATTATTTGAACTTTCCTCTTCCATTGGCCTTTTTTTCTTTATTTCCTCCTTGGTTTTAGAGCGCTCAAAGACTTGTATGCTTGGGATTTTTCTTGTGATTACAAGATGATACCGTCAGGGCTGGGAAGGTGGCTCAGTGGTAGGGTGCTTGCCTTGCATGCATGAGGCCCTGGGTTCGATTCCTCAGCACAATATAAGCAGAAAAAGCCGGGAATGGTACCGTGGCTCGGGGTAGAGCTCTAGCCTTGAGCGGAAGAGGTAAGGGTCAGTGCCCAGGCCCAGAATATAGGCCCCATGACTGACCAAAAAAAAAAAAAAGATGATACTGTCATATATTTAATTTATGGGTTCCCTTTTCTCCTAGAACTTACATATTATGTACCATGCAAGTCAAAATTCTAACAAAGAGCCAGGTGCCGGTGGCTCATGCCTGTAATCCTAACTACTCAGGAGGCTGAGATCTGAGGATCAAGGTTCAAAGCCAACCCGGGCAGGAAAGGCCGTGATACTCTTATCTCCAATAAACCACAAGAAAACTGGAAGTGGTGCTGTAGCTCAAGTGGTAGAGAGCTAGCCTTGAGCTGAAGAGCTGAGGGATAGAGCTCAGGCTCAGATTTCAAGTGGCATGACCTACAAATATATATATATATATATATATATATATATACATATATGTATATATACATATATATCCATATATCTATATATGGATATATATACATATAAAACAAAGAACAATATGGCTATATCTATAATGCCATCAATTGGGAGGCTGAGACAGGAGGATTAGAAATTGAAAGTCACCTGGGCAATTTAGTGATACACCTAGTCAATTAGTGAAACAAAAGAATACCAAGAAAATATTAAGTATTTGTATTATTTTGTGAATAACTTGATAAAGTAGAATGGCTATGGATTCTATTCACTGTGAGAAAATATGTTAAGGATGAGTAAGTCGGGGCTAATACAGACCATCAGTCAAACAATATTTGTCATTTAAATGTAATATTTCTTTTTTTTTAGGGGGGCGTGGGAGGTCCAGTCGTGGGGCCTGAATTCTGGGCCTGGGCGCTGTCCCTCAGCTCTTCGCTCAAGGCAAGTGCTCTACCACTTGAGCCACAGTGCCACTTCCGGCTTTTTTCTTTTTGCTTATGTGGTGCTGAGGAATCAAACCCATGGCCTCGAGCATGCAAGGCAAGCGCTCTACCACTGAGCCACCTTCCCAACCCCTAAATGTAATATTTCAATAGTGCAATATTTAATACTTTTATTAGTACAATATTTTATTTACTTTGATGTTTTCACCGATCTTTAAGTGAAAGAAAATATATCCAATTCAATGTGTATTAAAATCAATTTCATTTAGAGTTTGCTTTTCTTATCTTTTGGCATATTTGGTACTCAGACACGTTTCTTATAACAAGTGAATATGAAGTTGAGCATTTCAACTACCAGAAAGTCACCACATTAACAAGCTCATTTGATACAGTCAGGCTCAATGGTAAAAAAAAATAAATAAATAAAAAAGAAAGAAAAGAAATTTAAAATGACCTCTTTACTATCAAGGCCCATGGGTTGTTTAAAAATAAATACTTTGCTCTGGTGGCTAGGCTCTTGTTGATTATCCTATTCTACTATGACAGTACCAGCAAGTAAAGAAAGTAGCAGAGCGTGTGCCGTGGTTAAATCTAACATCAGATTGTGAAAGCAAGATACAGATATGAGAAATTAAGACTGTTAATATCATCTCAAAGTTATTTAATGGTCACTTTATGCAAATACAGACTACCTTCTTTAAACTAACCAATCATGAGCAGAGTAAGAAATTGAGCTTGGCCAATAAGAACAGAGGGGACGGGCTTTCTGTCTTAGGGATAAATAAGCAACCCTCCTACTCTGTGTGCCTGTATGTGAAGGATGCACCCTTTTGGACTGAAGTTAATTTTGCCTTGCTGAGACAATTCTTTGTTTTCGTGTCTTTTTGAGACTTTGGTGGTTTTTGCAGAGCATTTTTACAACACAACTAACACAGAATGTTTGAATACTTGAAAATTCACCATCAGGTTTCCTGATAATGTAAGTACATCAAATCCTTGCAGGTAGAATACCTAGAATGTTGTAATACCTGGCATGAATTTCTAACACAGCTCTTCCTCTGTCTTTTCATTTCTTCCATGTCATATTTGCTTCCTTGTGTTTTACAGTTAGATATAGAGATAAAATTACACAAGTTTATAAATTTAAAAAATAAGCTTGTCGAATAAAGATGGTTTCTAGGACAGAGAAAGAATATAGGTTCTCAACCAGGCTCATCAATTTGTTAATTTCATGTGAGTGAATCAGGAGCAAAGGGGGCCATTAGAATAGAATCATTGGGCCAAGCAGCAGTGTTTTGGTTTTTTTTTGTTGTTGTTGTTGTTTTTGTTTTTATTTTGTTTTTAACCCCCTCAGTAATCTACTGGATGTGAACTTTCCCTATTAACATATGCCCTTTAAGTGGCTCTCTGAAACTAAGATGCAGCTTGAAGGCATTTACAGTTGGAGGCTGATTTCTGACAGCTGGGCTAATGCATGATTCATTGAAGGAAGTGACATGCATTGGGCAGTTCCTCTCTACATCCATCATAGTATGCTTTTGCAGGGTCCATGTTCCCAGTAATGAGAGGCATTTAGTGGTACTAAAAGTAAAAAGGATAATATCATGAGAAAGGAGCAAAACCAGGATTATAGAATAAAAATGTGTTCAGAGAGTTTCCAAGGGGGGGAGGGTAGTGGGGAGGATTGGGTGGGGGTGAGGATGGGAAGGGATGGGAAGGGGCAACTAAGGAGGAAGGTACAATGTTTGATAAGAAATGTACTCATTATCTTGCCCATGTAATTGTAACCCCTCTCTACAGTATTTTCACAATAAAAAAGAGAGAGAATCACCATACACACATAATTTTAAGCAGGATGAATGGTATAATTATCAGACAAGAGTTTAAAAGTAAGGCAAGATGTTACTAATTAAAAAATCCCCCACAGTATAACCCGTACTTTCACTGTATTTAATGTCGGTATAATTTGTGGAGGGGAAGGGGAAAAACAAGTCATTTAAATAGGGATACAGGTGGACCCATTGCAACAAAGAGAAGTACAAGTCGTTACGTTGAAAACGAACTTTACAACTTTGGTGGCGAGGTGGGGCGGGGAGGATTGGGTGGGGGGCCGGGGAGGATGGGAAGGGATGGGAAGGGGAAACAAAGGAGGAGGCTAAAATGCTTGATAAGAAATGTACTCATTATCTTGCCCATGTAATTGTAACCCCTCTCTACAGTATTTTCACAATAAAAAATAAAATAAATAAATAAATATTTAAATATATTAAAGAGTAATTAAATTTCCAAAATGGAAATTATGTCATAAGAAAGGCTGAATGTTTCTTCAAAAGGTTTACGATCAGGTCTCTGTTACAAAACACTCTTTTTTTTCTTTTTTTTTTCTTTTGTTTTTCAATTTAATTTAATTTCATTTGTGAACATACTGTGCAGAGGGGTTACAATTACATGGGCAGGATAATGCGTACATTTCTGACCAAGCATTGCAGCCTCCTCCTTTGGTTTACCCTTCACATTCCTTCCCAGCCTCCCCCTGCCCCCCAATCCCATTCCTTCTCCTCCCCCCCCTTCCCGACCCTCCCCCCGCACCGACGTTGTAAAGCTTGTTTTGGACATGACAACTTGTACTTCTCATTGTTGCAACAGGTACACCTGTATCCTTAAACAACTGGTTTTTCCCCATCTCCTCCACAAGTTATACTGACATCAAATACAGTGAAAGCAGGGGTTATACTGTGGGGGAGGGACATACAAAGCAAAAAAGAGATAATCTTATAAATGCGTTACAAACATATGCATGAAAGAAAAAAAAACATTAAAATACATATCTAAGGGTTCATTTTCCTGACCTCACATTATCTGACCTTTTCCGCTTGACTCATACATATACTAGATATTGCAAATAAGGGAAACCATGGGACCTATGCTTCTTTGGGCCTGGCTTACTTCACTTAATATAATTTTTTCCAAGTTTTTCCATTTCCTAACAAATGGGGCAATGTCATTCTTTCTGATGGAGGCATAGAATTCCACTGTATGTATATATACCACATTTTCTTGATCCATTCATATACTGAGGGGCATCTGGGTTGGTTCCATATCTTAGCTATGGTAAATAATGCTGCAATAAACATTGTTGTGCTGGTAGCTTTAGTGTGGTCTTGTTTGTAAACATTTGGGTAAATGCCCAAAAGTGGGATTGTTGGGTCATAGGGGAGTTCTATGTGAAGTCTTTTCAGGAAACTCCATAATGCTTTCCAAAGTGGTTGAACAAGTTTACATTCCCATCAACAATGAAGTAAGGTTCCTTTCTGTCCACATCCCCTCCAGCATCTGTTGTTGTTAGAGTTCATAATTTTTGCCATTCTAACTGGGGTGAGGTGATATCTCAATGTTGTTTTGATTTGCATTTCTTTTATGGCTAGGGATGTTGAACATTTCTTCATGTGTCTATTGGCCATCCTTCTTTCTTCTTCAGAGAAGTTTCTCTTAAAGTCTTTCACCCACTTATTTATTGGGCAGTTGTTTCTTTGTGGAGTTGTTGTTGGGTGGTTTAATTTTTGAGTTCCAAGTATATTTTAGATATGAGACCCTTGTCCGTTCTATGGCTAGTAAAGATCTTCTCCAAATCCGTGGGCTTTCTATTGATCTTGCTAGCTATGTCATTTGCCCTGCAGACGCTCTGCAACTTTATGCAATCCCATTGGTCCAACCTTTCTTTGATTTGTTGTGATTCCGGGTCTCTATTCAAAAAATTTCGGCCTGAGCCAAGGAGACCTAGGGTTTCTCCTATTCCATCCTGTAATGTTTTCAGAGTGTCTGCTTTGACTTCAAGGTCTTTGATCCATTTGGGGTTTATTCTGGTGCAGGGTGATATATAAGGATCTAGCTTTAGTTTTCTGCATGTAGTTAATCAATTTTGCCAGCACCATTTACTGAAGAGGCTGTCTTTCTTCCATTCTATTGTTTTAGCTCCTTTATCGAAGATTAGATGGCTATCCGTCTGTAGGTTCATTTCTGGGTTTTCAATTCTATTCCATTGGTCCTGAGGTCTGTTCTTATGCCAATACCAAGCTCTTTTGATTACTATGGCTTTATAATAGAGTTTGAAATTTGGTATTGATATTCCTCCAGCAGTGTTCTTTCCGTTGAGGAGTTTTTTTGCTATTCGGGGTCTTTTATTGTTCCATATGAATTTTTGGATTGTCTCTTCTATTTCCTTGAAGAATGAGGTTGGAAGTTTGATAGGTATTGCGTTGAATTTGTAGATAGCCTTGGGAAGTACTGCCATTTTCACGATGTTAATCTTGCCAATCCAGGAGCATGGGCGGTTTTGCCATTTTTTAAATTCTGTGTGCATTTCCTTTTTCAAGATTTTAAAGTTTTCATCATAGAGGTCCTTCACTTCTTTAGTTAATTCCTAGGTATTTTATTTTTTTTTGGGACTATTACAAATGGAGTTGCTTTCCTAATTTCAGCCACCAATTTCTCATTGTTGGCATACAGAAAAGCCATTGATTTTTGGGGGTTAATTTTATAACCTGCTACTTTGCCAAAGTTTTGAATCAGCTTGAGTAATTTGGGAGTGGAGTCTATGGGATTCCTTAAATACAAGATCATGCCGTTTGCAAAGAGGGAGAGTTTTATTTCTTCTTTCCCTATTTGGATCCCCTTTATGTCTGCATCTTGTCTTATTGCTGTAGCTAGGCATTCTAATACTAGATTGGAGAGAAGTGGAGAGAGTGGGAATCCTTGTCTTGTTCCTGAGTTAAGAGGAAATGGCTTTAGTTTTTCACCATTGAGTATAATGCTGGCTGTAGGTTTGTCATATACAGCCTTTATTGTATTGTGGAATGTTCCATGGATTCCTAATTTTTCCAAAACCTTCATCATGAAGGGGTGTTGGATCTTGTCGAATGCTTTTTCTGCATCTATTGAGATAACCATGTGGTTCTTATGCTTGCTCCTGTTGATGTGATGAATAATATTAATTGATTTGCGTATATTGAACCAGCTTTGCATCCCTGAAATGAATCCTGTTTGATCGTGGTGTATGATTTTTTTGATGAATTGTTGAAGTCGATTGGCCAAAATTTTGTTGAGAAGTTTTGCATCAATATTCATCAAAGAAATGGGTCTATAGTTCTCTTTCTTTGATGAGTCCCTGCCTGGTTTTGGGATGAGGGTTATGATGGCTTCATAGAATGTGTTCGCTAGTGAGCTTTCTCTTTCAATTTCATTGAAGAGTTGGAGGAGTATTGGTGTGAGCTCTGCTTTGAAGGCCTTGTAAATTTCCGCTGTAAATCCATCTGGTCCTGGACTTTTCTTAGATGGGAGGTCTCTTATTGCTGTTTCTATTTCAGTGCTTGATATGGGCCTGTTAAGCTGGTTTAACTCATCTTGGTTTAGTTTTGGCATGTCAATATTTGCTAGGAAATGGTCAATTTCTGTCAAGTTCTCAAACTTATTATCATAATGTTTTGAGAAGTATTCCCTTATAATGTTCTGAATCTTGGTTGTTTCTGTGGTGATGTTTCCATTCTCATCTCTGAGTTTAATAATTTGGGTGTCTTCTCTTCTTTTTCTGATAAGATTTGCTAAGGGTCTGTGAATTTTGTTAATTTTTTCAAAGAACCAACTCTTTGCTTTGTTGATTCTTTCTATAGTTTTTTTGGATTCTAATTCATTTAATTCTGATTCAATTTTGATTATTTCTTTCCGTCTACTGGATTGGGGTTTATCTTGCTGCTCTTTTTCAAGGAGGTTTAGATGTGTCATTAAATTGTTAGTTTCAGGTTTCTCCAAATTGTTGATGTAGGAGCTCAGAGCTATAAACTTGCCTCTGAGTACTGCCTTTGCTGTGTCCCAGAGGAGCTGGTAATTTGTGTGTTCATTTTTGTTGAATAGCATGAGCATTTTAATTTCCTTTCTAATCTCTTCTAAGACCCACTCATGATTCAGCGGTGTGTTGTTCAATCTCCATGTGATGCCGGCTTTCTTTGGTGGCTTTTGGTGTTGAGTTCTAATTTTATTCCTTTGTGGTCAGAGAGAATGCAAGGTATCACTTCAATGTTTCTGAATTTAGACAAGTTTGCTTTGTGGCCTAAAATGTGGTCTATTTTAGAAAACGTTCCATGTGCTGCTGAGAAAAACGTGTATTCTGATGCTGCTGGGTGAAATGTTCGGTAGATGTCTGTTAAGTCAAGTTGATCTATGCAGCTGTTTAGATCTGCGGTTTCTCTGTTGAGTTTTTGCCGAGTTGATCTATCTAGTGGGGAGAGTGGTGTGTTAAAATCCCCAACAATTAATGTCTTTGTATCTATATGGGATTTGAGGGAAAGTAGTGTTTCTTTGATAAATTTGGGTGCTCCATTGTTTGGCAAATAGATATTTAGAATTGTAATATCCTCCTGAAGAAGAGATCCTTTAATTAGTATGTAGCGACCTTCTTTATCTCTTCTCAGGAATTTTAATTTGAAGTCTATTTTACCTGATATTAGGATTGCAACTCCCGCCTGTTTATGGGGGCTGTTTGCTTGGTAGATTTTGTTCCAGCCTTTAACATTGAAAATGTGTTTGTTTTTACAGGTAAGATGTGACTCCTGCAGGCAGCAGATAGAAGGGTCTTGTTTTTTAATCCAACTACACAGTCTATGTCGCTTAGTTGGACAGTTCCGTCAATTAACGTTAAGAGATAGGACTGAAAGGTATTTGGGAGTTCCTGCCATGTTATCCACCTTTTTGGGGGCTGCAAAAATGGGTTCTTCCTATGGTTCTTGGATTCTCAGTTTGGGTGCAGTTTCTTGGCCTTTATTGAGGTCTTGTTGGTTTTCTTTGTGTAGGACATCTTTACGAATCTTTTGTAGGGCTGGTTTGGTGGAGATGTATTGTTTCAATTTTTCTTTGCTATGGAAGGTTTTTATTTGGCCTTCAGTTATGAAGGAGATTTTAGCTGGGTACAGTATTCTTGGTTGATAGTTGTTTTTTTTTTAGGGCATGGCATACATCATTCCAGGCTCTTCTTGCTTTGATTGTCTCTGCTGAGAAATCTGAGGTGATTCAAATTGGTTTCCCTTTATAGGTGATTACCCTTTTCTCCTTGATAGCTTTAAGGATCTATTCCTTGGTCTGAGTTGATCCTGTGTGTATTATAATGTGACGGTGGGATGTCCTATTCTGGTCTGGTCTATTTGGAGTTCTAAAAGCTTCTTGTATCTGAATAGGCCTATCTTTTTGTATGTTTGGGAAGTTCTCTGCTAGGATCCTGTTAAACAAATTTCCTAGACCTTTAACTTCTGTTTCTAGGTGCTCCTCTACACCCATTATCCTTAGATTAGGCCTTCTGATGGTGTCTTCCAGGTGTTGGATAGATCTATTATAGTTCTTGGACTTGTCTTGGATGGTTGTATATTCTTTGTCTATAATATCTAGGCTGTCTTCAATCCCTGAGATTCGATCTTCTGCATTGTCTAACCTGCTCTCAAGACTCTCTACTTTGTTATTTGTCTCTTTCCCTTCTAATTGGTCAGCTTTGATGGCTTCAAGTTCCTTGTTGAAGTTCTGTTTTAGGTCTTGTATGAATTTCATTACTTCCTTAATTTGGTGTTCAGTGTTTGTTCTCAAATCACTTAGTTGATTGGTTATGGTTTCTTTGGACTCCCATTCCTTCTGTTGGGTTCCATTCAGCATTCCCTTTGTGGTCTCTCTGACTTCCTTCAGCTCTTTGTTAATGGATTCCATGAATGCCTTTAGTGATCTTTGTGTATTCTCTACCTGGTCTCTCAATTCCTGTATTACTCTTTGATTAGCTTCCTTCTGTTCGTGGGATTCCTGTAGTTCTCTTTCCTCCCGTTTGTGGGAATCCTGCAGTTCTCTTTGAGTGTCCTCAGCCTACTCATGCCATTCCTCTCTTTCTCTTTGAGTATTCTCAAGTTGTTCACGCAAATCCTGTATCAGCTTTTGAGTAGCTTCCTTACGCTTATGATATTCCTGTATAAGCTTTTGGGATGCCTCCTCTCTCTCCCTTTCACGCTCATACAGAATCCTTTGTAAGTTTTCAAACTTCTCATTTATCATGTTTGCCAGCAGTGTTTGTAGAGCTATTTGGGAACTCTCCTCTGGATTATTCATTATCGGTTCTGACCCCTGATTATCAAGATTGGGAATTGAGATACCTGGATTAGCCATCTTTCTTGTGTTTTTCTGGCTTACTCTGCCCATTTGAGAGGAAAATAGCACCAGTTTTGTGCTAGAACACTATCTTAAGGCAACCATCAACCAAAGTTTGCATTTGTACAGTCAATAGTCTACAGATACAATCTAGTTCAACAGATACATCTATTCAACATGAAACAACGATATGTTAATGGGCTTTGAACCGCAGAGAAGAATTTGGAAAACCAGAAATTTTTAGGGTTAGGGAGAGATGTGGGTAAAAAATAGGAATAGATTGGTGTTGGGAGGCACAGGGAGAGTTAACTATGTCCTAATCTCAATGCAGGAAAAAGGTTGGGTAGGATGCAAGTAGAGAGAGAGAGAAAAAGAAGAAAGGGAAAGGAAATTAAAAGAGACCTGAAAAAAATAGAAACGTAAAAATTAATATAATTATGGAGATTAAAAGATCATCTATTTAGAGAGGAATGTGAATATATTGAGAAAAGGGGAGGGACATAGAGGAGATGTGAAAAACTTAAAAAAATGCTTAAAATACTATATAGGTATAAAGAGGTAGTATTGCTATTAAGGAATTTAAGTCTCAGAGGTTTTGAATTGAGTAATAAATTTGTGGATTAAGTGTGTACACAATGGGGGATTGGGTCTACTAGTTAACTACGGGTTTATTTGAGGATGTGCAGGACAAGAGTTAAGTCACATAAAGAAGATCAAAAGAGAGGAAAAGGTAGAAAGGATAAGAAAGGGATAAAAAAAGATCAGAAGTTCAGTAGAGCTAGACAAAAAACAAAAAGATAGTTAAGAAAGAAAGAAAAAGAAAGAAGACAAGAAAAGAAAGGAAAACTCACATTCACGTATTCCTAAAATAAAAAATATAAGAGGAAAAAAAAGTTACTCGAAAACAATTATTTTTTCAAAAAAGGCAAAAATAAAGATTAATAAAAGTTCTAGAAAAGGAAAAACAATTTATATATATATATATAAGGTACCAAAAAAAGAAGAAGAAGAAGAAGAAGAAGAAAAAAAAATTCTTTGATTTTTTTTTTTTTGATTTTTTTGGGAGGGGTGGGAAGAATCCTGTATCTCCCTTTTGTCTGTAACCAGCCTCTTGTTGGAGTCTCTGGTCAGCTTGAGGTCTTGTGGCTTGATTGGTTTCTTAAGTCCGTTTGTTCGAACACCCAGAAAAATGCTCTGCTTTACCCAAGATTTTGAGATCCCCCTCCCAGATAAGTTTTCTGGGAGGGTGATCTGCTTTGAGAATCACAAAGAGGGGGATGCAGTGGTGAGGCTAGGTTCTGGGTAGAGTTGAGGCCTTTCAACAATCAGTAGCTTTTCCCTGGGGCTATTTTGTGAAAAAACTCACAGAGCCGAGCCTGGAGCCATTCTCAGGGTTTATGTTTTTCCAATTGATTTTTGAGGCTGCTAGCGGGAGGGTCAGCCTCTGGCTCTGGTTACCCAGTGAGGAAAGCCACTCCAATGGCTGGCACCTGAGATGGGTGACTTTTCCCTGGATGGAGCTGAGTCTGGCAGTTCACTTTGCCGTTAAGTTCTTGTGACCTGCTAAATGACTCGTTTTATTCCAAGTCCTGAGTTGGAGCTGGCAGCTCCTCCGAGCTTTGTCGGTATCCAAGATGGAGGGGTGGCCTTCCCTCCTCTGCTCCCTGAGAAGGAGTGAGGACGTTGGGCTTCTACTCACGCTGAGACTTGGATCCTGGGTCATCTCTGGTCTGCAAACTGCAGGATGAAGATGTCTGCTCCTTGTCGGTTCTTACTGGTGTTGAGTAGAATCCGCTTGCCCGCTGCGTCTGGCTCCTTTGTCCCAGACTCTCTGTGTGAGCGCTCAGGTATGGCCCCGGCTGCGGTCTCCACCACGACCCTGCCGCCGCCGCTCCGGCGGCTGCTGGCAAGAGCTCAGATGTGTCTTTTTGCCTTGGCTTTCCCTCTCTTGTCTAACTCTCTGTCCTGTGATGGCACACTTGGTGTGATTCTCTGGCTTAGGACTGTTCACTGGAACTCTAAAACTGCTTTCTATGCGAGAGCTTGTTCAGATTCCAGCTTCTCCTCCGCCATCTTCCTGGAACCTCCTCTTTTTTTTTTCTTAATATATAATTTTTTTGTAAAGATATTGTACAGTGGTGTTACAGTTATATAAGCAAGGTAATCAGTCGATTTCCTATTGAGCATTGTTACACCCTCCACTTCCATCGCTTTCCTCCCCTCATCCCTCCTAATTCATCCTTCCCCTCTCCCCAACCCTTTGCAAAGTTGTAAAGTTCGTCTTCAACATACTTTCTTGTATATTGTTATAATGAATCATCCTGTACCAAAACTCTCTTAATAAATAATTGATCAAATAATTGTTGGTAGTAATGGTGCTGACTTTGGTGTGTTTGTGTGTGTGTGTGTGTGTGTGTGTGTGTGTGTGTGTGTGTGTGTGTGTGTGTGTGGTGTACTGATTTTGGAGCTTGAACTCAGGGTCTTATGTTCTCCTTTGGCTTTTTTGCTTAACGCTAGCTCTACTAAGCCTCAGAAACACTTCAACTTTTGCTTGTTAATGGAAGACAGGAGTTCCTCAGATTTATCTGCCCCAACTGGTTTTGAACCTCAGTACTCACAGCTCAGCTTTCTTCTGCGTCTCTGTGCCTACATGTGTGTGCCAGCAATGTGTGGCTCTAAATGGCGATTTTTGAAATTTCATTCTTGTAAATATATACAAATACACTGAATAAAACAATATCAAAATATCCTTTATATTTCTCTGTTTCCTAAAATGTAAATGACATTTTCCTATTTTAAAATATTTTCTATAACCCAACAATTTAAAGTAGCATTTTTTCACTTTTATTTGTATTTTGTATTAGAAATATCATACCTAATGAAAACTATTAGGTCCAAATCATAACTTTAACTATAAATATCCTAAGCATCTCCAGTTTTAAATGTCATTTTCTTTGTCTATTTCACAAAAAACACTTCTTTTATATGTTCTATCACAAAAACTATTAATCAGCATTAAGAAAATGAAAATTACAGATGATATCTATGTTAATTTCTTCTGTTACATTCTTCTCATTTATATGTGAGATATTGCTATTTATTATACTAAAAACCACTCTGACTGACACAGATGCACATAAAATCATTGAAGTTTGTGGTAGATATCTACAAGTCATATTGTTAGTATTTATTGGAACTTGAATTTCTTGAGAAATCTTAAATATATGACCTGATTCAATTATGATTCTAATATTTTACTATTAGTATTATGTTGATAAAATTATTTAAATACTGAAGGATGGAGTTGTTGCTTAGATGAGAGATGAACTGTTGGCTTCAAAGGTACAAATAATAATAATAATAATACAATGGTATAAGACAGTAAAATATGCAACATTATATATGTATATAGATTGTCTTGTATAGAGAATTTGAAATTTTATTTTCTATGAAATCTTAAATGATAGAGATTGTTACAGCCAGGTGCTCAAATTTCCCATTATGATTGTCTATTAGAGCCATTTTTGTGTAGGGAACTGGAATTGTTTCTCATTTCCATTTCTCCCTGCTTTATCCTGTTTTACTAAAATAATACTAACTAAAACATAAAATAAAGTATATAAGAACAATGTCACATTAGTGTGTGGAAAATTTTTGTCAGAATATGATCGTTATAACTTAATATGCAGGGGCTGGGAAGGTGGCTCAGTGGTAGAGTGCTTGCCTGCAAGCCAGAGGCCCTTGGTTCGATTCCTCAGTACCACATAACATAATATGCAAATTTAAACAGGTATATTAATACCTATAGTGTCAACGTCTAGTGCCTTGGGGTCCCTGGGTAAGGCTAACGAAATCACCAGGACACAGGGATGCAGAGTGCAAACAGCAATTGCCACTGCATGCTGTGCTTTATTGTTAGTGGGTATTTAAAGACAAGCAAGCATAATCTTTGCCAAGATTTGGTTAGAAAACATTCACACAAAAAATTTCCACAGATACATTTTTACTTAACCTATGAGACAATGTCTAGGTATATTATTATCTAAACTATTTTAGAACAAGCTCAAACCACTTCTCCAATCTCAGGAAAATGCTTGACTAGCTGTTCATCTATGCTTAAGCAAGCAGAAGAGCCACTTCCTCAGCTCTCAGGAGCCTGTGACATGTGTCTGGAGATAGGGAGAGAGAGAACGTTTTCCCTCTCTAGCCTGGCGTTCCAAGAGCTTTCCTAATCCCAAACACAGTCCTCAGACAATCAATTCCGAGGCTGGAGCCTGCATCATTCTGCCCCCTCAACATAGACCCTGAGTCTTCACACTATAGAAATCTTATTTTTTTCTTCCATAAACAAGGTGTTTTATTTGGGATTATTCAAGTCCTTTAAAGAAAGTGAATGTCTAATTTTTCATCATGTCTTCTGGTTTTGGGTGGAGTACTGTACTGGTAGTAAACTCCTGCCTTCTTTTCCTCTAAGAAAAGTTCATAACTTGCAATGCTTTTTAGGTTAGTCTGTGAGTAGAGATACCACATAAAATTTCCACAGCAATATTTGAGATTAAAATGGAGAGAGACATAATATTGAAATGAAATTTAGAAATTGTTCCTGGCATGAATATTTTATAGGAAGCAGTTCCACCAATTAGCTCCATAGATGTGCAGAGTCCTGATAGCTGGACACTACCTGAGGCACATGTAACATTAGAAAAATAAATCAGCTCTGTAGAATTCATTGGACTCCTGGTAACATGAACATAGACTGAGTTCCATGAAATGAAATAGGTGAAGTCGACAGTTCTTTACCCATTTGCGGTAAGATTAAAAACGCATTTCTCAGTTGCTCAATCTTTGTAATTGCTTGGATGCCTGCTTACAAGAACTCTTGGAGCAGATGTTGATCTTTTATGTTTACCCTATGGTTCCTGGCCTCCCTGAATTTGCAACTGCTTCCTTCAAAGTACATGTTCACCTGGGTTTAGATGGAAGATGAAAACTTGGCACATCTTTATGTTTTGAATCTTCATACCAGAGGATTTGGCAAATGACTGTTTGCTGTTTAGATGTTCTTAAAAGCCAGGAACTCCCATTAGCATTTGTACTAAGCAATTAGAAACTTTCTTTTAAGTTAACATAATCATTTTAGTAGTTATATAAAACTTGCATATTTTTGTTAGAAATTACAAGTTAAAGGGTCTCAGACTTTTCTACCATGTACTTAAAACTAAAGAGTTAGCATTGAAAATTCTTGATTTAGGTGAAATGTGTTTTACTGTGACAATCTGTGTTCTGAAAATATGAAATTTACCCAAATTAATTTCATATTGTTACCATTGATTTTAAAAATGCATTTTAATTCAATGTTATCTTTTTATATCACAGAGTTACATCATTTCATGCAATTCTCAGAAATGTCATTTACATGTGACTCTGTGTGACAGAAAAAAAACACAATAAAAATAGTGTAATTGTTTCTGTGGATTTTACTGGAAAAAGCATAGAGAAAACTATGAAGGATGAAATTTAACTCTTTGAAAAAGACTTGTTTTTATGTAATTGTTTACAAATTAAACATGTATCACTTTCTATGTGTTTACAAATTAAACTTGTATCACTTTCTATGTTATGTGCTAGAAATACATTCTGAGAAAATCAGTCTTACTCTCACAAAAGCAAGTTTAGTGAGGGAATTAATTGTATAATCATAGATCAACTACTTGCTCTTGTAGCTTTTAAAAGAGAGAAAATGGAAAAATTATGAGCATATGGGAAAGAATAAAATATAATAAATCTGTGTGTGTGTGTATGTGTGTGTGTGTGTGTGTGTGTGTGTGTGTGTGTGTGTGTGTGTGTGTGTGTGTGTGTGTGTGTGTGTATGTTCTGTGCTAGTCCAGGCCTTAAACTCCATGCCTAGACATTGTCTTGGAAGAGATTTGCTGTAGGCTTGATCTCTACCACTACAGCCACAGATACATTTCTGGCTTTGGGTTCTTAATTGGAGTTAAGAATCTCACAGACTTTCATTTCTGGACTGGCTTTGATCATCAATCTTCAGATCTCAGCCTCCTGAGTAACTTATAATCATAATAGTGAACTACCTGTGCCCAAATTAAATCTATGTTTTCATGAAATGTCATTTAAGCTAAACTTAAATAAATGAGTTGGTTATTGGGAACACCACAGTGAGATGTTAAATATCAATCTTGTGTTGTATTTTCATAAAAGACTCATGACTACCTATGGAAAAGAAAGCCAGACTTCTGTTTTCATCTACTACAAAACAAGATTAAATAATAATCTCTTAAATTCATTGTTTTACCTTGAAATATTGAACATTCAAAGTTTTGCATATGAATGGAATTGTATTATTAAAATTTGTAATATTAAAATTAATTGAATGAGTGTCACAGTCCTGTTTTTTACTGAAGTGTAAATAAGCATTCAAGCAATGAGTGCTGCTGACAAACTTGGAAACAAGTGTTTACCTCATCAAAATTGGGAAGAAACTGAATTTACTATTTTCATCTATTTCATTATGTATACATTTATTTGTGTGTGTGACCATACCAGAAAATGATACCAGAACTTCACATTATCCTTTGACTTTTTTGTTTTGTTTTGTACTTTTTGCTATTCTAGGGGCTTGAACTCTGGGCCTGGGTGCTGTCCTTGACATCCTTTTTCTCAAAGCTACCACTTTGAGCCTCAGTGCCACTTCTGGTTTTCTGGTGGTTAATTGGAGGTAAGAGTCTTATGGACTTTCTTGCTCTGGCTAGCTTCAAACTGTAATCCTGAGTTCTCAGCCTTTTGACCAGCTAGGATTACAGGCATGCGCAACTCACGGCCAGCCTTCCTTTGATATAATATTTTTTTTATTCATGTCTGGTGATCTACCACTTGAGCCACATCTTAGGCCAGTATTTTGTTGGTTCCTAAAAGAAGATGCAATCCCACAGAATTTCATACTTTTCTGGCTCTGAATTGAATTCCTTTAGTACTTAACTTCCTGAAAAGTTAGGGTTGCAAACATGAGCCAGTGGCAACCAACTTTCAGTTATACTTTTAGTAGGCCTAAACATAATATATTACCCATAATTTTACAGATCCAGAAATTAAATTGGGAATGTCTAATATATTTTGCCCAAG